>NC_081376.1:8395048-8472548 GCF_030684315.1 Stegostoma tigrinum
TGCCTCAGGACCCCAGAGTTAAAATACCAGGCGGGAAAACACAGCAGCGCTTCATCAGAGGCTGCACTGATGATACTACGCAGCAGGGTAATGAAACGTCTGCGGAACAACGAACCAGCTCGGCGAGCCAGCCAACCACAACATCCACAACCCAAACTACAAATCTGCTCAAGAACCTTAGATATTTAATTAGTAATGTGTTAAAAGGTTATGGAGAGCTGACATAAAAGTGGAGTTGAGGCCAGGATCAAAGCAACGATGATTGTATTAAATGGCAGAGCAGGCTTGAGGGGCTGAATTGCCAATAACTGCTTCTAATTGTTACGTTTGCATATTGTAGATAAGTTAATGGTGTATATTGGGGGTCAGAATGGCACAAAAATCATTTTCCTTTCTGATTTTTTTTCAGGGCCCACTCAAGAAAGATCGTGTACAAGGGAAGGCCACTGTCTCAGTTGATACTTAACAGCTGCAGATGTGAAGGACACTATCTGTCACTGAATTGTTGATCCAACTGATAATAAAGAATACTTTGATGCTCAGTTTTTGTTTTCCTAAGTTACTTGTTACAATTCAGCAGGAGACTACATCCAGCAAATAATGTCAGTGATTAAAATGGTCAATCCCCATATTGTTCTGCTTTCTGGGATAGTTGATAATATGGGATATAACATCACCACTTTTAAAACTGAAGGAAACTTTTTGTCTTCATTGCTAATCATTTCCACACACTGAATAATCAGTCACAGCTGGAATTACTCACCACCCCCATCCACGTAGTGTCATGAGCAAATTTCAACTCCTCTTCGCCATTTCTTTTGGGTTGTGAAATGTACAGCTGCTGCAGGGAAAGAAGCATTTTGGACGTTCCAAGGCTGATCTGATGCATGTTTTCAGATGGGCCTGTAAAGGGTTGAGCAACCAGCTGGCTTGTTGTGTACAAGGGTTGCTCAGATAAACAAAGGAAGGTCTCATAGCTATGCTTCGAGCACTCTGATTATAATCCTGAAAATATTGTCAGATCCATGTTGGATTCTTCTGCCTAAATTTACCAGGCGTTGACCAGGATAATTGACTGGATCAATGAGAAAGCTCTTACAAAGAGTTTGCATATTTGCCATGGACCTGCGTGTGCTGTAGGATGGACCAAATTCTACAGTCGCAGCCCCACTGCAGCATGGGATGGTTGGTATGCCAATTATGATCTCCTACGGGCCTCCCTCTCCCAGTGCAGGGCTTTACCTGTGATGACAGAAGCTGATGCCTGGCCATAAAGTCAGCAAGCAAAAGATGCTGAGTCTTGGTGCCAAGCTAATGGAGAATCTCCTTCGTGCAAACCATGTTTCTGTCAAAGGGCACCCCTTCACATTACCCTGCCCCCTTCTGTTTCCCAAGAAAGCTACACCCACCCTGGGCCTGCCACCAAGACACCCCCAACATCATGTCCCATCCCTGATCCAACCGAAATTCTTCTGGGCCTCCCTGCAATTCCAGCAGTGGCCACCACTCCCAGTGGCACTGCTAGAAATGTGAGCACCTCCATTGTCACTGCTGGCAGGATTGTTGGTGACTGACAAAGTGGACAAACCTACTTCAAACCAGTTGCTGAAAAGGAAGACATTGTATGAGGAGAGATGGGTTCAACAAACACAAAGAACGCTGGAGCAAGTTAGCAGATCTGGCATCTTCTGGGCAGAGAGAAATAGAATTAACGTTTTGAGTCTTCTTCAGAATTGGAACAGAGTGATAATGTTTTCATTGTAATGGCAGTATGAAGAGAAAGTGGGAATACGGTGTTGAGACAGAGGATCAGTCGTGATCATATTGAATGGTGGAGCTGGCTTGAACAGCTGAATGACCTACAACTGTTTGGAGTTTCTACAGTTCTCTGTTGACAAACCTTACACTCATCAGGACAAACACAAGAATGCCAAATTTCAAACTATCGCAGCAACTTCTACTTCAGGTGTACAGGGGTTAGTTGGTTGGCAAGTTGACTCTGATTGATCGAGATTAGATTAGATTAGATTCCCTACAGTGTGGAAACAGGCCCTTCAGCCCAACAAGTCCACACTGCCCCTTGAAGTATCCCACCCAGTCCCATCCCCCTGTAACCCTCACACCCCTGAACATTACAGGCAATTCAGCATGGCCAATTCACCTAGCCTGCACATCTTTAGACTGTGGGAGGAAACCGGAGCACCAGGAGGAAGCCCACGCAGACACGGGTAGAATGTGCAAACTCCACACAGACAGTTAGCCAAGGCTGGAATCAAACCCGGGTCCCTGGCACTGTGAGGCTGCCGTGCTAACCTCTGAGACACTGTGCCACCCCAAGGGCGATTGTTTGGGGCGAGTGTTTCATCCCAACACCAATTGAGGTGTTGCCATGGAGGCAGCAACCAGCAACTATAGGCTCCTGTTGCTTCTGGCCAACTCAGAGAGACTGCAAAGCTTGAACATATTCCTTTGTCTGCAGAGAATGTCTATCACTTATCAAAAGTATGAATGAACCACACCAGGAGGTCAACTCAATCACATCTGACAGTCAATGTTTTGTTTTGTGTTTGACAAACACAAGTTGGCTGTTTGTGGTCTGTACTCTGGCTGGTGTGAATAATCCTAGGAACAGTTTGTTTGATTGAATCAGCCAATCAGTATATACCTGACATCCAATCAGGCAATGAGGTTAATCCCCAAGGGACTACAGTCCACATTTCAGCTCATCCCCAAGGGACTACAGTCCACATTTCAGCCTTCCCAATTTGGCCCCAACCGTGACCACCTCTACACCCAGAATATTCAGACGCTTCAGAAGCGTTTCTCCCTGCGACTCCTGAGACAGACACTCGCAGCCATGCGCCGGCACCTCCAGGCACTGCAATCCAGCCTGCCCCAGCTCAGAGCCTCCCTCTCCCAGACCTGCGAAGGACCTCTGCTGTTTTTTTATCCTCCGCAGGATCCACAGACTGAATACCCAGTTTCACTCAGCTTTACTGGACACCAAAAATCGTAAGTACAACCAACTCACTGGCCCCTGCCACCCACAAGAGGATTCCTGCGCCTCCCAAATCCCGCGTCTGTCCCTGCCCCTCCCCCACCATGCACCCGCCACCATTGACCATGAGGACACGGCTGGAGACCCCACCAATGACGTCACATCCGCCTCCGCCGGCCACAGAACTTCCGGAACCACTGCTGCAGTCACCACCTCCACTTCCAGGTACAACACCTCACACACCACCCTCACCGCAGCTGCTGCCGCCCACCCCGATCCTCCAACCGCCGACGGAACCCCGCCCACGGCCGACGGAACCCCGCCCACGGCCGACGCCGACGGAACCCCGCCCATGGCCGACGCCGACGGAACCCCGCCCACAACATCCACAGCCAGCAACCCCAGAGGAGACAGCCACACTGAGCCCTGCCGCATCTTCACCATCCCCCCAGACCTCCCACTGACTGAGGACGAACGGTCAGTCCTTAGCAAGGGGCTCACCTTTGTCCCCCTACAACCACACATCAATGAATACCAGTCACGGTTGGACATAGAGCAGTTTTTCCACCGTCTTCGCCTCCATGTCTACTTCTTCAACCGGGAACCTAACCCTCCTTCCACTGACCCCTTCACCCGCTTCCAACAAAAGTCCTCCTCCTGGACACCACCCCCAGGCCTCCTACCCTCCCTCGACCTCTTCATCTCCAACTGCCGTCGAGACATTAACCGCCTCAACCTCTCCACCCCTCTCACCCACTCCAACCTCTCCCCCGCAGAACGGGCAGCCCTCCGTTCCCTCCGCTCCAACCCCAACCTCACCATCAAACCCGCAGACAAGGGTGGAACAGTGGTAGTATGGCGCACTGACCTCTACATCGCCGAGGCCAGACGCCAACTCTCCGACACCACCTCCTAACGCCCCCTCGATCATGACCCCACACCCGAGCACCGAACCATCATCTCCAACACCATTCACGACCTCATCACCTCAGGGGACCTCCCACCCACAGCCTCCAACCTCCTTGTTCCCCAACCTCGCATGGCCTGTTTCTATCTCCTTCCCAAAATCCACAAACCTGCCTGCCCTGGTCGACCCATCGTCTCAGCCTGCTCCTGCCCCACCGAACTCATCTCCACCTATCTGGACTCCATTTTCTCCCCTTTGGTCCAGGAACTCCCCACCTACGTCCGTGACACCACCCACGCCCTCCGCCTCCTCCAGGACTTCCTATTCCCTGGCCCCCAACACCTCATATTCACCATGGACATCCAGTCCCTGTACACCTGCATTCCGCATGGAGATGGCCTCAAGGCCCTCCGTTTCTTCTTGTCCCGCAGGCCCGACCAGTCCCCCTCCACCGACACTCTCATCCGCCTAGCTGAACTCGTCCTGACACTCAACAACTTCTCTTTTGACTCCTCCCACTTCCTACAGACTAAGGGGGTGGCCATGGGCACCCGCATGGGCCCCAGCTATGCCTGCCTCTTTGTAGTCTACGTGGAACAGTCCCTCTTCCGCACCTACACAGGCCCCAAACCCCACCTCTTCCTCCGGTACATTGATGACTGTATCGGCGCCGCCTCTTGCTCCCCAGAGGAGCTCGAACAGTTCATCCACTTCACCAACACCTTCCACCCCAACCTTCAGTTCACCTGGGCCATCTCCAGCACATCCCTCACCTTCCTGGGCCTCTCAGTCTCCATCTCAGGCAACCAGCTTGTAACTGATGTCCATTTCAAGCCCACCGACTCCCACAGCTACCTAGAATACACCTCCTCCCACCCACCCTCCTGCAAAAATTCCATCCCCTATTCCCAATTCCTCCGCCTCCGCCGCATCTGCTCCCACGATAAGACATTCCACTCCCGCACATCCCAGATGTCCAAGTTCTTTAAGGACCGCAACTTTCCCCCCACAGTGATCGAGAACGCCCTTGACCGCATCTCCCGTATTTCCCGCAACACATCCCTCACACCCCGCCCCCGCCACAACCGCCCTAAGAGGATCCCCCTCATTCTCACACACCACCCTACCAACCTCCGGATACAACGCATCATCCTCCGACACTTCCGCCATCTACAATCCGACGCCACCACCCAAGACATTTTTCCATCCCCACCCCTGTCTGCTTTCCGGAGAGACCACTCTCTCCGTGACTCCCTTGTTCGCTCCACACTGCCCTCCAACCCCACCACACCCGGCACCTTCCCCTGCAGCCACAGGAAATGCTACACTTGCCCCCACACCTCCTCCCTCATCCCTATCCCAGGCCCCAAGATGACATTCCACATTAAGCAGAGGTTCACCTGCACATCTGCCAATGTGGTATACTGCATCCACTGTACCCGGTGCGGCTTCCTCTACATTGGGGAGACCAAGCAGAGGCTTGGGGACCACTTTGCAGAACACCTCCGCTCAGTTCGCAACAAACAACTGCACCTCCCAGTCGCAAACCATTTCCACTCCCCCTCCCATTCTTTAGATGACATGTCCATCATGGGCCTCCTGCACTGCCACAATGATGCCACCCAAAAGTTGCAGGAACAGCAACTCATATTCCACCTGGGAACCCTGCAGCCTAATGGTATCAATGTGGACTTCACCAGTTTCAAAATCTCCCCTTCCCCTACTGCATCCCTAAACCAGCCCAGTTCATCCCCTCCCCCCACTGCACCACACAACCAGCCCAGCTCTTCCCCCCCACCCACTGCATCCCAAAACCAGTCCAACCTGTCTATGCCTCCCTAACCAGTTCTTCCTCTCACCCATCCTTTCCTCCCACCCCAAGCCGCACCCCCCTCTACCTACTAACCTCATCCCACCTCCTTGACTTGTCCGTCTTCCCTGGACTGACCTATCCCCTCCCTACCTCCCCACTTATACGCTCTCCACCTATCTTCTTTACTCTCCATCTTCAGTCCACACCTCTCCCTCTCCCTCTCCCTCTCCCTCTCCCTCTCCCTCTATTTATTCCAGTTCCCTCTCCGCATCCCCCTCTCTGATGAAGGGTCTAGGCCCAAAACATCAGCTTTTGTGGTCCTGAGATGCTGCTTGGCCTGCTGTGTTCATCCAGCCTCACATTTTATTATCCAATCAGCCAATCACTACATTCCTGACATCCAATCAGACAGTCACTACATACCTGCTATCATACTGACAATGCAATTCATATTGGCTCTTGGCCAATCAGGTGATGGGTAGAATATCTTGTATTGACTGACAGCAGCATCCTGTTAAAGGAAAATTCTACTTGCTCCACCATTGTAGCCAAATGAAATGTCTTCCTTCATCTGTTCGGATTTTTGAGATGCTTTGGCTTTCCAAAGATAGACCAGGTATTTGTCAGAGTTCAGTCTAATCTTGAGCAGGATGTTACCGACCTGAAATGGTGGGCTCAGGTTTCCTGCAGTGTGCAGCCAAATTTTGAAGGGAGTCCCTCCATAAATACAACAGCACAAAACTAATGGTGTATTCATGTTACAATTAACTTCAAGTACTTGCTTATCCCTGGGAGACCTACACTTCACAAACAACAGCAGCAGTCATATGTGAATGATATTGCAAAATATGCCTCTTTACAGACATTGACAGCTGATGTGTGTGGGGATATATGAGACAGAGAGACTGTTACGTAATTCGATACAGTCCTTTCTTAACTCTGCAGCTGTTAGGTTTCCCCAACTGACATAAAATCGATTTTCAGGCTTCATTGACATGTTCTGCTAGTGCCTGTCATGACCTCACTGATGGCTCATTAAGTGTAATAACAAGTCACATTGCAGAGCCTGACTGTGAGGCCTTGGATGGAGTTTGGTGAAGCAACAGATGAGGGCTAACATTGTTTCAGAGAGAGTAGAAACTGCGGATGTTGGAGAATCTGAGATAACAAGAGCTGGATGAACACAGCAGGCCAAGTAGCATCAGATGAGCAGGAAGGCTGATGTTTTGGGCCTTTGGGTCTGCAGCAGTGTGACTGATAGAGATCGATTAACAACATTATTACACATTTAGTTATTCTCTCATACAACTACCGGCCTGGTAGAAGATGTCCAGATATCTTGTTTCTGTTGGAGCAATTGTCATCCTCCATTGAAACCACTTGGGAACTCTACAGCCTTCTGGACTTCATATTGAATTCAACAATTTTAGGGCTTGAGGTCATGTCCTTGCCCCAAACCCCACAAACCAGGCCTTGTCATCATGTAGACTATTACCACATACAACCCATTGTCAGTCATCGATGGTGGCCATTAGCAGCTATTCATTACCCTCCCCACCCCGCACACCCTGCCTCCAGGCTGACCTTTACCTGGCCCTTTGTCTGCCCAACTGTTTTTCTCTCTCTCTGGGCTCCATTGTTTACTCCCTTCCCCAACTTCTGCATTAACACGAACCTCTTCATAGACACCATCAATTCTGAAGAAGGGTCACTGGACCCGAAACGCTAACTCTGCTTTCTCTCCACAGATACTGCCAGACCTGCTGAGCTCTTCCAGCAATTTCTGTTTTTGTCTCCAAAGAAACAAGTCTGTTTAATTGTACAGTTACAATGAATGGTATTATACTCATCAATACTTGCAGGTGTACATGTGAGATACCTCCCCCGATGAAAGTGCTTCTGTAATAAAGTGGAAATGTAGGAAGAATGGATTCAAACAGCCATTGCCATGGATAGAACAAATATCAATAAGTTCATACAGGGAGGCAGCACGCAGAACTGTGAAGTCTCTCAGGCAGCATTAATGTCAGCAAATATTCTACCAAGCACTGAACTTTTGAAATGCACAGTTTGCATGAATAGTTTTTTTGTTTTATTTAGAAAAAGAACAACACATCCCTGTCAGACATCTTTCCTTACACAAGTATTGCCAGGTGGTGGACAACTAATACAAAGAGAATTCTTAAGAAAACACCATTATTGTATCAATGGCTTGTTGCACTGAACACAATGGCTTGTTATTCTCAAACCATCAAAAAGGGGGCACGATAAATAGGCAAAAACTTTTCGCTGTACAAATACTGCAACATGCATTCACAAAAGAAGGGGAGTGCCTTCAAGTTGTACCAAAAATGCAAAGACTTTACAATATCACATTTCTATCCTTCATATCAGTCAAAGCTGCCCAATAACGCGCTATAAATAGTTACATGAGTGGTGAGGGCGTACAATCCATTTTTTAAAAGAAAGCTTCCACAACCTGGCTCTCTAGCGGGGTCATTTTTCATTTTGTACAAGGTCTGAGACTGAGTGCAAATTCCACTGGCGAATCTAAGCTCATCTTTAAGCTGTTCGCTTTTTGCCAGAGTGTAAACTGCTCTGCTAAGTTTGTGCTCTGACGAATACCTGCAGTGTGTTCTTTAATTCCGTTGTGAAATATAAATGTATGCTGCCAAATCATTCTTCCAGTGCATGGAGCTGGGAGAGTGGTTGGACAGTTTCTGCAATTGGATTTATTGGGAACCAGTTTCCTCTATTAAGGCTGTGACTCCTAAGTCCTGCTGGGAAATATTCAGATCGCTTGGCTGCAGGGAATGCTTCGAGACTGTTCTATCTGAATCCATGCAAACAGTCTCTGCTCTTTCAAGGTGTCCTGCTATTCTCTAGGTTTCTGGTTGTGCCTCTGAAAAGAAGAGACAGAGTTCCTTCTATTTTCAGCCTATTTAAGTGAATCACTTGTGGGCTCCCAAATCCCAAACTGGAAACGATGCATGGCTTTCAACCTAAAAAGTGTGACGGAGAACAGGAGAGGGAAGTTTGGGTGGCACTTTCAACTCCAGGCCCAGGGCAGCGACCTAGAAACATGCCTGGATGTTCTATAAGTGGCTCAGCTAATGTGAGGCAGCAGAAAAGATTGGATGGGAAAAGGCAAAATGTCATTAATTTAATCTGAAGCCAGACAATGAAGCAAGATCCCGGTCACGAATCTTCAGCCGATGAGTTACAAAATGGACCCAATTATCTGTCTCCTCTCTAAGTGACACCCAGTACCCTAGCTGTCTCCCTAATATACTCATGGACAAATACATGAGTTATTTAGGAGACAGCCTCCTGAGAGAGCTTCATAATAAAACAAAAATGATAAAACAGTAGAAAGGAAACAGCAAATTAAAGTAAAATAAAAAATCTTGGGGGACATCGACACTCCAGCTGTTGTACTGTCCACTGGTTGGGAATGTCTCAAGTTTACTGGCAGTGCTGTTATCACCAAGAGCAACCTGGAATGGATGTAAGTACAAAACAGGGCCCGAGTCAAAGAATCTCCTCAATAGTCCACTGCCTGCAGGATCTGTTAAAGCAAGACCCATGGAGGAGGTCCCATTAGCCTAATTCCAACCTCCCTCCCTCCCTCTACTGCCCTGAGTGGCCAAACAGCAGACGCATGGGTCTGTACTGCACCCATGCCATGAAGAGTAACCCATTCACATTCGGAAGTTAAGGCCTCACCCATCCTCCTACAGAAATGTGTCACACGGATGGCACCGGCAGTGGGAACCTATTCAGCCCATTCTCGTGTGGCACTCCCACATGCAACACCATCCAGGCCAAATTCCTGATGGTGCCGGAAACTGCGGATGGCAGGAATAGAATGCCATGGTGCGTCAGGAAGGTTGGTGATGCGAGGGAGTGGAGGAACGTTCAGCGACTGTCCGGACAAGCTGGCAGGGAAGAAGTTTTCACAAGATGGGTCTGAGGTCCCCCCAGGGAGGTTCATGGGACTTAGGGCAAGTATTAAGTTCCATCTGGGCTTTGCACTTGCCTGAGTCATCCCTACACCATGACTGCCATTGGGATTGAACACCAGGATTTAAAGACTCTGGAAGACTTTTGCCATGAGCTGGACATCCAGACGCAACACATCAAAGAGATGGTGTCATCCTGCCCATTCCTCAGCATGTCCCTAACTCTGGCCAGGCTGGAAGTCCATCAACTGCAGAAATCCATGTTGTTGGAGCTGCAGACTCCAGATCGACACCTCCCTGATGACAGGCCCTACTCCTGATGGAAGAAAGCTCTGTTGCAAAGTGACGGTTTCCAAAATTTGGACAGATCCTGATTACAAAACAAAACAGGCAACTGTCACAAAGCATACCAGACAGGCCCAAAGGCAGGAGTTCTGTGTTAAAACTGAGGCTGTTCCTCACAGGCCTCTCCCTATATGAACGTAAGGTGCTTAATTAATTTACTCGGATGAGAGGTAATCTCATTTCGCTTTGACATTCAATGGTTTTGCCATCCCAGAATTCCCCACTATCAACATCCTAGGTGTTGACATTAACCAGACACAGAATAGACCAGGCATGTTACATTCAAGGGGGCCTCAAATGATTACTTGGAGAAGAATAATATGCACTGGCGTGGGGAAAAAGCAGCAGATCAGCACTAGGTAATGATGCTCATTTAACGGGCTGGTAAAGTTTACAATGGGCCAAATGGCCTCCTTCTGTGTCATAACACTTCTGTGATTCTGTTAAACAAATGCCGTGGCTATAAGGGCAGGTGAAAGGCTGGAATTCTGTGGTGAGTCACTCACTACTCACAACCCATCCATCATCGACAAGGAACAAGTCAGGAGTGTGATGGAATATTCTCCACTTGCCTGGATGGGTGCAGCCCCAACAACACTCAGGAAGCTTGACACCATCCAGGACAAAGCAGCTCGCTTGATTGGCACCATAATCACCATTCTGAAACACTCAGTCCCTCCAGCCCAAATACACAATGCCAGCACCCTGCGCCATCTACACAGTCCCTCACCAAGTCTCCTGAAGCAGCAGCTTCCAAACAAGTGACCTTTTACCATCTAGAAAGATAAGGGCAGCAGACACATGGGAAAACCACCACTCCTTACTTCTTTCCAAGGTGCTCACCATCCTGCCTTGGAAATATTTTGCCATTCCTTCAAGTGTCAAAAATCCTGGAACCCTCTCTGGTTAACCACACTCTGGGTATATCTACACCCCAGGACAACAGCGATTTGAGAAGGGCAATTAGGGACGGGTAACAAATGTTAACCCAGCTGGTGATGCCCACATCTCATGAAAGAATAAAAAACTCCTCCACCTGTGTCTCATAATGATTAACCCTTCAGGCTATGGCAGGTTGAACATTCGAGTATTCCACACCCTGGAATGCCATGCTGTCCTGAATATGTGTGTGTGTGTGTGTGTGTGTGTGTGTGTGTGTGTGTGTGTGTATTTGCGTGTGTGTGTGTGTGTGTGTGTGTGTGGGTGGGTGGGTGGGTGGGTGTTCAGTGGTAACAAAAGTCATGAAATTAAATGGCAAAGAAGCTCCTGCAATTACCTGCCTTGCTCTCTAGATTTCCCAAAATGCTTTACAATGAATGAAGCACCTTTTGCAGTCACTGTTACAAAAAAAGAACTATCAATGCTCACTGCTTACGGTGAATGATGGACTGCTGAGGTTAGTACTGAAGGGTTCAGGTACATGTGGCGCTGGGATCTAGGTGCAAATCACCACTGTTCCAGAGCAAATGGGAGAGATTTCAGGTCGGAAAATGCACAGCGATAGTCATTGAATCCCTGCAGTGGGGAAGCAGGCCATTTGGCCCATCAAATCCACATGAGCAGCACCCCACCCAGACCCAACCCCATCCCTGTAACCCTGCATTTCCCATGTCCAATCTATCTAACCTACACATCTTTGGACTGTAGGAGGAAACCGGAGCAAACGCACACAGACTTGGGGAGAACATGCAAACTCAGACAGTCACCCGAGGGTTGAATCGAACCCAGGTCCCTGGCACACAGTGAGGCAGCAGTGCTAATTCTCCCCATGGTGCCTCCCAGCGCATTCAGAAGATTCCACTCGCGCGTACAGTGCTCAATCATGACTAAGGAAGATGCGCCAAATTCACAAAGAGGAGACAGCTTGGGCCTTCCACTTGTAATTTTCAGGAAGTAGCTTGGGATGAGACTTTTTGGCAGACTTCAGTAGCAAGTATCTTTCCTGAAATGTTTTCAGCCATTTGCAAGAATCAGTTCTTAGTATCTGTCTGTCGAATCAAAGGAGGCTTTGGCGGGGACTTCCTCTGGAGTTTGCTTGGACTGATCTGGTTTATCAAGGCCAGAGTGCATGATGGGAATATAGATATCGTCCATGTTTGGCATCACGAAGACTTTCTGTAATTAAAACATTCATTGGATTAGGATTCCAAGAAACAGACTTTAATTCACGATCATTGCTTATTACCACTAAATCTACCCAGGCAGGAGAAAATCTTTGGTTCATCAGAGCCAGACTTTAAATAGTCCCCTTTCCTTTTGCAAGGGGGATGCGGAGGCTTCGGAGAGGATGCAGAAGAGGTTTACCAAGATGGTGCCTGGAGTAGACAGGATGAATGATAAGGAGAGGCTAGAAAAACTTGGGTTGTTTTCTCAGGAGCGGCAGAGGCTGAGGAGAGACTCGATAGAAGTCTATAAAATTCGACGTGCATAGATAGTGTTGACAGTTAGAATCCTTTACCCAGAGCTGAAATGTCTAATACTAGGTGGCATGTAATTAAAGTGAGACGGGGCAAAGGTCAAAGAAGATGTGAGGGGCAAGATTTTTACACAGAGGGTAGTAGGGGTGCGGAACGCGCTGCCAGGGGTGGTAATGGAGGCAGATACGTTCGGGGCTTTTAAGGGACTTTTAGATGAGCACGTGTATATGCAAGGAATGGGAGGAAATGGACGAAGGGCAGGCAGAAGGGATTAGATTAATTTGGCTTCATGTTTGGCACAACGTCTTGGGCTGGAAGACCTGTTCCTGTGCTGGACTGTTTTATGTTTTAAGATGCAGCAGCACAGTGACCGGATGAAGAAGGGATACGGTAATTCAGGAGTGGACTGAGTAAACATGATTAGGCCTAATTGCTCTCCTGAATATTCAAAAGTACGAGACAGGAAGGACAGGAAGTGAGGACAATGGAGGGATAGCTCCTCTACACTGATACAATGGAGAGAGATGGTCTTAGTTCTGGAGATCATAATGTAGCACCGGTTTGGATGGAGATGAGAAATAGGTTAGTTGTGGAAATGGCATATAACTCCCTTAACTGTATTGCAGAACAAAATATACAGAAAGAAAAAAATGGGGTGCTGTGGGAAAGGTACAGCAAACACATTGGATCATTTTAATCTATATTTAGATTGAACATATTATAAGGCCAAAAGTAACCTGGTTGATAATTTAATGGAGTATTTTTCAGGTCAGGTTCTGAGAATGGCCTGTCCTAGAGTCGATCAGAGAGCTGGCTATACCAGATAAGGTAGTATGCAATGAGACAGGATTTATGGTCTCACAGTAAAAGTGTCCTTAGGATACAGTGATCTACAATATAAATGAATTTTGCATTCAGTTTGAACAGAGTTAACCTAAAGACTAATATTTGGCTGACGTTTAAGGAGATATTTCAGATGATTCAGAATATTCCAGTGAGAAAGAAGGACTGCAAAGGAATATGCATCATCCATGGCTAACTCAGGAAGTTAAAAAATAGCACTAAGTTGAAAGGTAAAGCTTATAGTTCTGCAAAGTGACAAACCAAAAGCCTAGGCAATCTGTAATCAACAGAAAAGAATGCATAAAAAAGGAGAAATTAGAGTACAATAAACAACTAATTAAAAATAAGTAGTGAGTGTTTCTTAAGGTATTCTAAAAGGAAAAGGATAAATAAAGTGGGGTTTGATTCACTAGAAAGCAAATCTAGCAAAGTACTAATAGAAAATAAGGAAATGACAGATGGATCGAACAGATATTTTGAGTCACTGACTGAAGTAGATGCAGACAACATCCCAGAAATGATTGTGACTCAAGTGTTGAAAGAGAGGGAGAATTTAAAATAACTAAATCACTGGGGAAAGAGTGCTGAGAAAATTACTAGAACTAAATGCTGATAAATCCCTAGGTTCTGATGGACTTTATCCAAGGGACTGCTGCAAAATAGATGCACTAGTTTCATTTTTTTTTCTAAACTTCTCTTGTTTATAAAAATGCCCCATTGGCGTGGAAAATAGCACATCTCTATAAGAAAGGAAGCAGACACAAAGCAGGAAACCACAAGCTTAATTGACACAGAAATTTGCTGGAATATTTTGTTAAGGAAGATATAGTTGGCTACTTAGAAAATCTTAATGCAATCAGGCAGAATCAACATAGATTAGTGCAAGGGAAAGTATGTTTGATTCACTGATCGGAGTTTCTTGAGGAAGTAACAAGCAAATGGATAAAGGGGAACCTGTGGATGGGATGTACTTAGATTTGCAGAAAGCCGCATTAAAGATTACTGCGCAAATAAAGGACTCATGACGTACTGACTATATAATGGTTGGATAGAGAATTAAGTTCACTAACAGGGAACAGAAAGTAGGCATAAATGGGTCATTTTTGGATTGGCAAGCTATAATGAGTGGAGTACCACAGGGATCAATGCTGAATCCTCAAGTAACTGCAGCTTTTGTCAGTGACTCAGGCAATGGGGCCAAATGTAAGGTTGCAAAATTAGCTGATGATGGCGAGAGGTAGGAAAGTAAATTGTGAAGATGGTATAAGGACTCTGTAAAGGGATATGGGTAGGTTTAGTGAGTGGGCAAACTTTCGTCAGACAGTGTATAATCTAGAAAAACATGTGAACTTGTGCATTTTGGCAGGAAGAACAGAAGAACAGTTATCATTCAAATGGGGATTGAGGAACTGAAGGGCCTGGGTATTCTGATACATGAATGATGTACTGTTAGTTTGCAGGTATGGCAAGTAATTTGAAAGACAGATGTCACATAATAGAAGGAAACTGGACCAGAAAAGGAGGGACATTTCGCTACAAATGTGAGACTACAGAGAGTCATACAGCATGGGACTAGACCCATTGGTCCAACCAGTCCACGCCGAACATAATCCCAAACTTAACTAGTCTCACCTGCCTCATCTCGAGAACTGTGTGCAGTTTTGGTCTCCTGATTTGAGTAAGGATATAAATGTATAAGAAGCAGTTGAGAGGACATCCCCTCAACTGATAGCTCACACGGGGATGAAATTTGTGAGGAAAGGTTCGACAGGTTAGCCCTGCATCCGCTGGAATTTAGCAGAATAAAAGATGATCTCATTGAGACATAGATTCTGAAGGACTGGACAGAATGGGTACTGTAAGGTTGATTTTCCTTTGTTCACAACTCTGGGGCTAGGTGACACAGTTTAAAGATAATCCCATTTTATGTGGAGATGAACAGAATTTTTTTCACTCAGATGGTTGAGAGTCTTTGGAACGTTTTGATCCAGAGAATGCAGAGACAGCACCATTGACTATTCTTAAGGCCGAAGTAGACACATAGGTGACAAACAAATGAATCATTGTAAAATAATTCCACAGATGCTGGTATCTTGTCACCAAATTATCCTTTATTTACACATACATACTACTTGGCACTGGTCTGGCTTCCTCAGAGCCAGGTCTCACAGTGAACAGAACCCCTGACACTCCTGTTTATATCTGCCAGCCAGGGATCCCTGATTGGTATCCCAGGTTAACGGCCCCAACCAGGGAACTCATATTCTATGAGGTAATCCTGGCTGACCTCCTTCTAAACGCTACAAATGGCTATTGGGAATATGAGGGAATGTAGGATGGAGGTTATAGTTAGATCAGCCACAAGGTGGATAGGTTCAAAGGGCCAAATGGCCTATTCCTGTTCCGAATTCAAACGCTCACACGTCCTAGAGGGAAAACACCCCAAGCGTGATTGGTTGCTCCAAATGGTTTGCTTTCAATGTTGTAAGCTCTGTTCGAAGGGTCAGGTATGTGATGTGCACGTCCTGAAGAATCAACTCTGGTTGGCGAGAAACTGCTTTTCTGTGGCCACAACATCTCCGCCACCAGCTCAATGTTCAACTGGTCAGTGTGCCAGTGTAGGACAACTAAAACACATTCTGCAATGTCACTGCGAAGCTCTCCTCAAAGCATGGGCATTTCTGACTGGGAGGGGCTGCAACCAATTGTTTAGAATGGTGCTGACCTATCCAGTGAGCTACATTGTCACAATGTCTTAATAATGAGGCAGGGAAGTCAGAGAATGAAGCAAATCCTCCTTCCAAACCTCACCAGCACCATGTTCTCCAAGATCTGTAGATCAAGGCGTATCCTCTTCAGTCACATGAAGACTCATAGCAGAAGCTCAAGACCCTGAGTAGACATCATCTTTCAATTTCGGAACATCAGTAACGACCATCCCTGGAATCGGGATTACTTATCGAGCAATGCAAAGGTCAAAATCTTTATGCCATCACCAAAGGAGCAAAGGTAAACATTTAGAAGAATGTTTTTCCCAGAGGCAACTGCGTGGTCAGAAATTGCACAAACTGTACAGGTTTGATAACAATGTAAATGTAAATATGAAAAGGGGGCAAATAATTTCAAGTTTGGAGAAAGGGTAGAGAGACAGAATGTAGTAGATGACTGTTTCTGAGAACAAGAATTGATGAGATGTGCTGAATGGTTATCTTCTGGCTGCAAGTTTACAATGATTTTATAATCACAGAGGTCACTTTATTCTCAGACTCTTAAAATGCCTGTTAACCGACAGAAATGCCCTCGCGTTTGTTTCTTACCTGGAACTCGTGCTGCAGTTTCTTCTCAATCCACTCAGTCACATGTGTGAAAGTGACTTCCCGTTCACCCAACTTGGGCCGCACCTTAAATTCCAGCCGAGGTGGAGTCTGGAAGCTGTACCTGATGATATTAAAGCATACCACATAGTGTTGACAACGTTCTGTTCCACCAAACTACTCAATCCCTGTTTTAGAATGTTGTTCCACTAGTGGCGTTAATATCAGGACTGGGGACTGCATAATAAAAGATAGCTGGTAATGATGACATTGCAAACTAATAAACAATTATTGCCAATCACACTATTCACATAGGCTACTGAACCTGTTGCATTCTCCACCACAGAGAGCTGTGGACGCCAGGTTGCTGAGTATATTCAAGAAGTAGAATTGATGTGGATTAATTACTCATCTCAATCCTTGTTTTTTGGGCTCCCAGCAAGTTCTGCAGCCGATAACTCTTCGGTACAATTTCTTGATGCCAATTAGCAAATAAATTTTAAAATGGGCAGTTTAGTCATCCCTGTACATGATGCACAACAGAACAAGTCTATGCATAAGAAGTGATTCACCTTCCCTTGAAATAGTCGTGAGCCATGGATAAAACATCTTTTCAGTTTGGCTCTGTATCATACATATGGAATAGGATAAACTTTGGCATTTTCCCTGTTTTATCAGTGCTGATGATGTAAAGCTTCATTGCTGGAGGACTTCAGTTGTTGACCTTGGACTGGGGTCAGAGGTCAAAATACAAGACAGGATTCACACTGGGGTTAAAATAGTATCAGAGATAATGGGAACTGCAGATGCTGGAGAATTCCAAGATAATAAAATGTGAGGCTGGATGAACACAGCAGGCCAAGCAGCATCTCAGGAGCACAAAAGCTGACGTTTCGGGCCCGAAACGTCAGCTTTTGTGCTCCTGAGATGCTGCTTGGCCTGCTGTGTTCATCCAGCCTCACATTTTATTATCTTAGGATTCACACTGGCCTCTGTTTGATGAACCTTCCATATTTGATCACGCCACCTACAGGGAACAGACAGCTGATTCGGATGGGGTTTCTCAACAAGCCAAACCAAGCAGGCAGGAAAGGAATTGTTTAAAAGTTTTATCATCTAACCTTCTAAATCAAAGAAGGCACCGTGGATGTACACTGATCACTAGGAGATTAAAAAAAAAGGAAATGATGGCTGGGCAGTGACATGGGACAGGAAATTGTTGGTTTTTTCACGTGGACAGTAGTCCTCAATAATAAAATCAGGAAGCAGTGTTTAATGTGTAATATGTGGAGGTGTTGGACAGGGGTGGACAAGGTCAGAAGTCACATGACACCAGCTCATAGTCCAACGGGTTTATTTGAAATCACAAGCTTTTGAAACACTGGAGACAGAGATTTAAATGTTAGACAGGACTTTCACTGGTTTCTAGGCCTTTCCTCCATTTGATGAGACAATCAGTTTCAGTCATGCTAATTAGAACAAGAGAGGAGCGCCATATGATGCTAAGTGCCCTGTACTACACAACTTTATTGTTTTGGCACCTGACAAGTTGCCTTGTTTCACCAGTTGCACATGAAAAGGATAATGTGTAAAATGTTTACATCATCGCTGAAAACAGCATCAAAAAGCTACTTGACTTAAAAAATGATTTGTTGGATGAGAAAATGCCATTCAGCCCACCTGGATCGCACTGCTGTCTCCAATAAACAGGTTTGTTTATAAACAGCCTCCTGCATAGTCCTGGTACTTGTTTTTATTTGCCATTGAAAACAATTTCAAATTACTCTATTAGGCATTGCATTGGTATGAAAGGTTCAACCAGTAGTCGAGTGATTCATTCATTGTTGCAAATTATTGTTTTGCTGAACAAAGAAACTGTTCTCCTTTACATTCAACATTGGAACAGCGTACGACAGGATGGGACATACCATATTCGATCGGTAGGGGGTGGTGGAATATTAACAGCCAGCACTCCTGCTAGTTCCTGAACCTCGACAGTCAGGAGGAGTGGAGTGTTTGACATCTCCTCTATTTTCTTCTTGATGAACTCATTCTCGGTGGCTTTTTGAAAGTATTTCGATTTGGCAATCTTGTCCACAAAGCGAAGAATCTTTCTGCTGGTGCTGCTCCCGGCAGCAAACCTGGAAAGGACAGGGAAGTCTTGTTTCACAAAGGTTGCATTTAGTTTGCTTAATCTCTCGTGACTTGTTCATCACCCCCCATAACTTTCCGTTAATTCTCCTTCTGGTCCAGTCAGGTTGTGAACTACTCTCAACACTTCCCAGCAACTAATAACTAGTGGATAAGATGAACAGTGTGGTGGCTCAGTGGTTAGCACTGCTGCCTCACAGCGCCAGGGACTCGGGTTCGATTCCACGCTTGGGCTACTGTCTCTGTGGAGTTTGCATGTTCTTCCCGTGTCTGCGTGGGTTTCCTCTGGGTTCTCCAGTTTCCTCCCACAGTCCAAAAATGTACAGGTGAGCTGGATTAGCCATGGGGAAATGCAGGGTTCTGGAGATTGGGTGGGATGCCATTTGAAAGGTCATTGTGAACTCGATGGTTCAAATGTCCTGCTTCCACACTGTAGGGATTCTTAGAGCATCAGAGATAGTGAGAACTGCTGATGCTGGAGTCAGAGTCAATGCAGTGTGGAGCTGGAGGAACACAACAGGTCAGGCAGACTCGGTCCTGACCCAAAACATTGACTTTCCTGCTCTTCTGATGCTACCTGACCTGCTGTGTTCCTCCAGGTCCACATTGTAGGGATTCTAAGAGCATGTTGTCTCATTGCTATTGACTGTTAAATGAGAAAGTTTATAATATATAGCGTATTATTCCTATTACCAAACTACTTCTATTTAATAACTTGGAGACAATAAGGACTGCAGATGCTGGAAGCTAGAGTCTCTAGGTGCGAAACTGGAAAAACACAGCAAGTTAGACAGTATAAGAGAAGGAAAGTCAACAGCCTGAAATGTTGACTTTCCTGCTCTCTGATGCTGACTGACCTGCTGTGCTTTTCCAGCTTCACCCGATAGACTTCCCACTACTTCTATCCAATCACAGATTCAGAAATCTCAGCTACTGTGGTGCCTGTACATCTGAGTACTCTCTGTAGTTAGGCCACAGATCAGCCATGATCTCATTGAATGGCAGAACCGGCTTTGAGGGGCTGAATGGCCTGTCAAGAGGAGGCAGAGCTGAGTACAGTGCTCACCACTAAGGAGAACATGCTAGGGAAGCTGAAAGGTCCGAAGGTGGGCAATTCACCTGGACTGGAAGGACTACACCCCAGAGCTCTGAAGGAGACCGTTGGAATATTGGTGGTGATCTATCGGGGATCACTGGAGTCAGGGAGGGTCCCAGAGGACTGGGAAGTGGCTCACACTAAAAAAGTAAATTGCCGTCAATAATCAGCAGGTCTGTAGGCAGCGAAACAGAGTTAACATTTCAAATCCAGCTGGGACCAGGAGGGTAGGAGGTTGAGGGGTGACCTTATTGAGGCCTATGGAATCATGAGGGTCACAGGTAAGGTGAATGATGAGAGTATTTTTCCAAGGGTGGTGGAGTTCTAAACTCAGGGGCATATTTATATTGTGAGACGAGAAAGATTTAAAAAAAGACATGAGGGGCAACTTTTTACACAGACGTTGGCCTGTGTGTGGAATGCGCTGCCAGAGAAAGTGGTGGATGTGGGTACAGTTGCAATGTTTAAAAGACATTTGGACAAGTACATAAATAGGAAAGGTTTGGAGGGACATTGGCCCAGCGCATGCAGGTGGGACTAGTTTAGTTTTGGAACATGTTTGGCACGGACTGTTTGGACTGAAGGGTCTGTTTCCGTGGTGTATAACTATGATTCTACATCAGAACCAAAAGCTGCAACTTGGAAAAACAGGTATTTATGCTGAATTGGGGGGAGATGAGGGGTTGAAGAGGGCTGATGAACAGATAACTGGAGATGGAGCCCAGAGAGAGAAACAGAGATGTGAAAGAGGCAGGCATACAAGGGGATTATTGACAGTAATCCTGGACTGAAGAGAAGCTAAGTCAATGATAATGAGAGGTGAGAGTACAGAGAATGTGTATGCCGTGTTGAAAGTCCATGGAGCTGGCTAAAACACATGAAGGGATAGAATCAGACTCTAACATTATTGAACTTGATGTTGAGTCCCAGAGGCTGCAGGGTCCCCAAGTGGAAAAGAAGATGTTGTTCTTCGAGCTTGCTGGAAGACTGTGGCAGATCTGCGTCAGAGATATTGGCTTGGGAACACAGGGCTGTGTTGAAGCGACAGGCAACTGGAAGCTCAGGGTCATTTTTATGGACTAGAGACTCTTATTTCAGAAGGGTGGGAGGTAGAAGATGGGAAATTACAAGCCAGTTAGCCTGACCTTAGTCATAGGTAAGATTTTAGAATCCGTAATTGAGGAAGAGATTATGAAGTTCTTTGTAGTACATGGAACTACAACCATTCACATTATACATTAATGATCTGGACAAAGGAATTTAGGAGATTGTTGCTAAGTTTGCAGTTGACACAAAGATAGATGGAGGGGCAGGTCATACTGAGGAAGCTGGGCGGCTCCTTGGACAGGCTAGGAGTGTGGGCAAAGAAGTAGCAGATCGAATACTAATGGGAAAGTACGTGGCTATACACTTTGATAGGAAGAATAGAGGCATAGACTATTTTCTAAATGGGGAACGGCTTCGGCAATCTGAAGCAGAATGGGAATTTGGAATTTTAGTTCGGGATTCTCTTAAGGTTAATATGCAGGTTCAGGCAGGCAAATGCAATGTTAGCATTCATTTCAAGACGGCTAGAATACCAGAGCAGGAATGTACTGCTGAGGCCGTATAAGGCTTTAGTCAGATGGCATTTGGAATACTGTGAGCATTTCTGGGCCCCATATTTAAGGAAGGATGTGCTGGCCTTGAAGGGGGTCCAGAGGTGGTTTACAAGAATGATCCTGGTGATGAAAGGCTTGTCATGTAAGGAGGATTGAGGCCTCTTAATCTGTGCTCAATGGAATTTAGAAGGTTAAGTGGGAATCTGATTGAACCTTACAGAATACTGAGAGGCCTGGACAGAGTAGACATGGAGAAGGTGTTTCCATTGGTAGGACCTGAGGGCATAGGCTCAGGGTGAAGGCATGATCCTTTAGAACTGAGATGAGGAGGCCTTTCTTCAACCAGATGGAGGTGAATCTGTGGAACTCATTGCTGGAGAAGGTTGTAGAGGCCAAGTCATTGAGTGCCATTAAGACAGAGATAGATGGGTTCTTGATTAGTAAGGGCATTGAGGGTTAAAGGGGAGAAGAAAGAAGAGTGGGTTGAGGAACACATGAGCCATGATTAAATGGCAGAGCTGACTTGATACGTTGAATGGCCTGATTCTGCTTCTGTGTGTTACAGTCTTATGGCCCCGTTCATACATTCTTTTTACAGATGTATTTCCCACTGGTGAAAACTGAGACGGATTAAAGTTAAGACTTGTAAGCCTTAACAGTCGATATATCTACAGGGGTGAGGCTGAAGCTACTTCCACAATCATCAGAACCACAAGAGTGCATTTCTTCTTAAACATGTTCTAAGGCATAAATGACATTCTTAAAATATGAAATAATAAAGGCTCATGTAGTTAATGTCAGGCCTTTGTTATTTTATGGCTTCACAGACAAACTATAACTAGATCAGTTCTTTCTCCCCTGTTGCCATATGACATTAAATGGTGATAGTATCTGACATCAGCATTTGGACATACAAATCGAACTGGAAAAGGGTTTGCAGTTTTCATGGCCATTCGTATTTTAGAATTGAAGCAAGCTAGTGTTTTAAAGTTATGAATTATGCCTGTTTTTTGAAAAACAAAGTCCAAAACACTGACCAATGTTTGCTGTGTGAAGACCTCCGCAACACATTAGCAGGAGTCCTTCATATAAAAATCTGCAAGATAGTGAATAAAATCCCCAATTACCCCTCTACACCAGGTGGTCCAAGTTTCTCAACACCTTGTGGTTCTGCTGAAGGCACTTCCTCTTCATCTGAAGACCCAGCACTTGAAGATTCCTCATCACTATCTGCCAGAACAAGTGCTCGGGGTTTGCACCTGTTGGAGAGAATGGGCACTTCAACAAAAAAAAGCAAATTTCACATTGGCAGCTATTAGGTCCAACATGTTATTGACTTGCTATACTTGCAGTCGCAAGTTCTGCTCTCAATTCCCTCTGGAAACATCACAGTATGCAAATTGAACTAAGTCAGCACCAGGAAAACTGCCAGAGGATATGATGATCAGCTCTAGCTGAGCCAGTTGTTCTCATGAAGTGATTCCACAGAGCTTTCAGCTGGCCTATATATAGCAATCATAGTTTACCACTCTTTGCTCAACCTCAATGCTTAGGCAATTGAAGTTTTATAAATCACAAAAGCATGACAATTCCCTTGTTATGTGGTTTTATGCCAACATCCAAGAGGCTGGTTTTAAGACAGATCAGTTCAGGACACAATAAGGTCAAGAACGATCTTCAGTCATAGACTCAGTTTGTTGTACCTCAACACTAACTGCTAGTATACATGATAGTCCGAGGTATACCTGGCTCTAATCTCACTGATACATTATTGGAAGGCAATTCTCTACATGCCCTTCTCCCATTCAATTTATCTCGCACCTTTCTAATTGCGCCCCTCTGTGTTGTTTATGCCCAGTGGGAAACAGCTCTGTGTCATCATCACACAATTGCTCCAGGGTCCCAAAGCACTTACACATCTAAGGCCAGTGGTCAGAAGGTCTGAAATTCAAGAATGTGACAGTTTGCAAAGAGCTACTACAGAAGACCCATGTGCAGAAATTCTTCTCTGTTGTTGCTTTGCTGGGTGGCACAGTGGCTTAGTGGTTAGCACTGCTGCCTCACAGCGCCAGGGACCCAGGTTCAATTCCACCCTCAGGCAACTGTCTGTGTGGAGTTTGCACATTTTCCCCGTGTCTGTTTGGGTTCCCTCCAGTTTCCTCTCACAGTTTAAAAAGGTGGATTGGCCATGCCAAATTGCCCAAAATGTCCAGGGAAGTGCAGGTTAGATGAATTAGCCAGGGGAAATGCAGTATTTCAGGGATAGGATAAGGTAGGGTGTGTGGGGTGGGATGCTCTTTGGCAAGTCAGCATGGACTGATAGGTTGAATGGCTAGCTTTAATACTAGCCAGATTCTATGATTCTGCTGGAGCTCTCTCTCACTGGTCAGAAAACTGAAGAAGGGTCTAGACCTGAAACATCAGCCTTCCTGCTCCTCTGATGCTGCTTGGCCTGCTGTGTTCATCCAGCTCTACACCTTGTTATCTCTGGGTATAAATAGCGAATGCAAAATGGTTCTTTTCCTCGTTCATCATTGACACAGAGAGGAGGACAGGCTGCTCACAGAACCAGAAGGGGCTGAAGGACTGTCAGTAGAAGCTCTTATCCACCTAGGATCCATCACAGGGATTTTTCTGACCACCCCATGTGCCAGGAGCAGTAAATTTGTGCTTTATGAAAGAAGGCGCATGTGGAATGATGCCACGTTTTGGAACCTGACCTGCAGCATGAGTACAAAGTGAGCGAAGCATCGCCAATAGCTGTCCATTGCTCAGAATCTCCTTGTATTGGGATCATTGCAGACTTTTTTTATTCACTCATAGGACGTGGGCATTGCTGGCTGGGCCAGAATTTATTGCCTGTCCCTAGTTGCCCTCGCGAAGGTGGTGATGAGCTGCCTTCTTGAACTGCTGCAGTCCACATGCTGTAGCAGGCCGACAATGCTCTTAGGGATTTTGACCCAGTGACAGCGAAGGAGCAGCGATGTATTTCTAAGTCAGCATGGTGTGTCGCTTGGAGGGGAACGTGCAAGTGGTGGCGTTCCCATGTATCTGCTGCCCTTGTCCTTAAAGATGGAAGTGGTCGTGAGTTTGGAAGGTACTGACCAAGGATTTTCGGTGAATTTTGACAGTGCTCTTGCAGGCAATGTAAACTGCTGCTACTGAGCATCAGTGGTGGATGGAGAGGATGTTTGTGGATGTGATGCCAATCAAATAGGCTGCTTTGTCCTGGATAGCGTCTTCATCCAGGCCAGTGGGGCGTATTCCATCACATTCCTAACTTGTGCCTTGATGATGGACAGGCTTCATTGAGTCAAGACATGAGTTACTCACAGGATTCCTAACGTCTGACCTGCTCTTGAAGCCACTGTGCTTATGTGGTGAGTCCACTTGAGCTTCTGGTCAATGGTAATCCCCAGGATATTGATAGTGGGGATTCAGGGGTGATTAGGCTGTCTCTTATTGGAGATATTCATTGTTTTGCATTTCTGTGGCGCAACTGTTATTTGTCACTTTGTCAGCCAAAGCCTGGATGTCCAGATCTTGTTGCAATTGAACTTGGATTGTTTCAGTGTCTGAGGAGTCACAAATGGTGCTGAACATTGTGCAATCATTGGCAAACATGGAAGAAAGCTCATTGATGAAGCAGCTGAAGATGGTTGGGCCTAGGATACTACCCTGAGGAACTCCTACAGAGATGTCCTCGAGTTGAGATGACTGACTACTGATCACCACAGCCATCTTCTTATGTGCCAGGTATTACTCCAACCAATGGACAGTTGCTCCCAATATCCATTAATTCCAGTTTTGTGAGGACTTATTGATGTCAAATTTGGTCAAATGCAGCTTTGATGCTAAGGCTGTCACTTTCACCTCACCTCTGGAATGCAGCTCTTTTGTCCACTTTTGTACCAAGGCTGTAATGAGGTCAGGAGCTGAGTGGCCCTGGCTGAACCCAAACTGGGCGTCACTGAGCAGGTTACTGCTGAGCAGGTGCTGCTTGATAGCACCGTTACTGACACCTTCCATCACTTTACTGATGATCAACAGTCGGCTGATGGTGCAGTAATTGGCCAGGTTGGATTTATCCCGCTTTTTATTTCCCAGGCCATGCCTGGGAAATTTTCCACATCGTTGGGTAGATACCAGTATTGTACCTGTACTGGGACAGCTTGCCCAGGGGAGTGGCAAGTTCTGGAGCACAAGCCTTCAGTACTATTGCAGGAATATTGTCTGGGCCTGAGCCTTTGCGGTGTGCAGTGTCTCCAACTGTTTCTTCATATCACGTGGAGTGAATCGAATTGGCTGAAGACTGGTAACGCTGGGGTCCAATGGAGGACGCCATGATGGATCATCCACTCGGCACTTCTGGCTGAAGGGTGCTGTGAAAGCTTCAGCCTCAACTTTTACACTGATGTCTGGGGCTCTTCCATCATTGAGAATGGGGATATTTGTGGAGCCCCCTCCTCCAGTGAGTTGTTTAATTGTCCACCATCATTCACGACTGGATGTGGCAGGACTGCAGAGCTTAGATCTGATCCATTGGTTATGGGATCACTCAGTTCTGTCTACCACTTGCTGCTTATGTTGTTCATTGGCTTCACTAGCTGGATACCTCACCTTCAGGTATACCTGGTGCTGCTCCTGGCATGGCCTCCTGCACTCTCCATTGAACCAGGGTTGATCTCCCTGGCCTGATGGTAATGGTTGAGTGGGGGATATGTGGGGCCATGAGGTTACAGATTGTGCTGGAGTACAATTCTGCTGCTGTTGATGGCCCACCATGCTTCATTGATACCCAGTCTTGAGCTGCCAGCTCTGTTCATAGCCTGTCTATTTCGCGTGGTGATAGTGCCACACAACACAGCAGAGCATTTGCAGCCTCTAGTATCGAGTAATCTGGCATCTGATGTTGCAATGGAGAGGCAATAGGTTTGTACAAGGATAAGGCAGTTCATTATGTTCTGTTTGATCAGAGAGAAGTAGGTTGTGTGTGATGTTGCTTTATCAGGGTAGAAAGCTTCCATATGTCGTAGGTATCCTCTTGGTATAAATGCTGCATCTCATTGCCAACATGTACCAGAACCACTGAGATTACCATTTCTCACAGTCTGCATGTGAATGCCTGCTATCCTGATTGCAACTATGACACCCCCGTTCTGTGCCAGTTCACTGTTCACTCAGTATTTGAACAACCAACTGATCACAAAGGGCTTTATCTGCTTCATGCGTGGTTCGGGCTCTGCATCCCAGAAGCAACCACTCCAAACCACCGTCATGGAACAAGTTAGTCAGTATCGTGTACTGAATTCAACTAACCACCCTCGCAACCTGCCTTCCTACCCATCTCATGGCTGGTTCTTTCACAGTGCTCCTACACAGTCCAATCCCAGTGCTTGTAGCATGGAAGGTATGTCATGAGGGGACTGTAGATGGCTTTGCAGGGTGTCATTGAAGTGTCCAGCTTTACATTGCCTTGGGGGGAGCAATCATGTTGGACACACCTACTCGTGTGACAGAGAAGGAAACTTTGCCTGGATGTAGATGGTCGGAGCTTATAGAAAGTATTAGGGCTCCAGTGTGTGTGCAGGAGAGAAGCGGACGTGAACCAGGAATAGAAATCCTCAGTTGTCCTTATTCAAGGAGTTCATACAAAAACTAACAAAAATAAAGCCTTAGATAACAAGGTGTAGAGCTGAATGAACACAGCAGGCCAAGCAGCATCAGAGGAGCAGGAAGGCTGATGTTTCGGGCCTAGACCCTTCTTCATTACTGGAGCATCAGCTTTCCTGCTCCTCTCTTGCTGCTTGGCCTGCTGTTTTCACCCAGCTCTACACCTTGTTATCTCAGATTCTCCAGCACCCACAGTTTCTATATCTCAAAATAAAAACCTTTTTGGCTCTTAGCTTGTCCTGATGGTTTGTCATGGTCTTCTCCCTTTTGTACAGCCTTTCATCCATAGGGAGGTGATGGCCTAGTGGTATGGTCATTGGCCTGTTAATCCAGAGACCCGGGTAATGTTCTAAGTACCTGGGTTTGAATACCACCACAGCAAATGATGGAATTTAATTTGATACAAGTTTGGAATTAAGAGTCCCATGCTGACCCTGAATCCATGTTGATTGGCAGGGGAAATTCCCACCCTGCACAATTGCCCATAGTGCCCAGGGATGTGCAGGCTATGTGAAATAGGGATAGGGTTGGTCTGGGTATGATGCTCTTCGGGGGGTCTGTGTGGACCTGATGGACTGAATGGCCTGCTCCCACACTTCAGGGATGCTATGTGCTGAGATACAGTGAAAAGTGTTGCTTTGCATGCTCTACAGGCAGATAGTACCATACAAAGTGTATCAGGTAAGCAGAGCAGGGCACAGAATAGTGTCACACCTGCAGAGAGAGATCAACATTCTCATTCTCAAAAGACTAACAACAGTGGGGAAGGAGCTGTTCCTGAAACTATTGACACGTTTTCAAACTTCTGTATCTTCTGTCTGATGAAAGAGGGTGGAAGATAGTTTAATCAGGGTGGGAGGGCTCTTTGATGATGTTGGTTACTTTCCAAAGGCAGTGGGAAGTATAGATTGAGTTAATAAAAGGAAGGCTAGTGAACAAGATAGGCTGTTATGACAATTGACACACAGTCACCATTGGATAAGCCTGTTGTTCAAATTTATTTTGCTGAACTCAAATTTCACCATCTGCTATGGTGTATTTGTACCTATACCCCCAGGACATTGGCCTGAAACTCTGGATTACTAGTCCAGTGGCATTACTGTGAGACCACTACCTCCCCATGAGTAGGGCATGAGCTATCATACTGCAATAAAAAACTGGAGAAAGTCAGCAACTCTGGCAGGATCTGTGCAGAGAGAGATGGAGATAAATTTTCATGTTAAAGCTTTTTCTTTAGAACTTTTGATCGACTTGTAACATTAACTCGGCTTCGCTCTCTTCTGCCAGATATGACGAGTTTCTCGAGCACTTGCTGTGTTTATTCCATATAGAGTTGGAAAAAACCCGATGATCCAACCAGTCCACGTCGAGCATAATCCCAAAATAAACTAATCCCACTGGCCTGATCCCGGCCCATTTCCCTCCAAACCTTTCTTATTCATGTAATTATCCAAATGTTTTTTAAACGTTGTAACTGTGCCCACATCCACCACTTTCTCAGGAAGTTCATTCCACATGCAAATTGCCCAATGTGAGGAAAATTTGCCTCTCATTTCTATTTTAAACCTGTCTCCTCTCACCTTAAAAATGTGCCCGCTAGTCTTGAAATGCCCCATCCTAAGGAAAAGACAACTATCACTAACCCTAGTTATATTCTTCATGATTTTATAAACTTCTGTAAGGTCACCTCTCAGCCTCCTATGCTCGAGTGAAAAAAGACTCAGACTATCCATCCTTTCTTTACAACTCAAACCTTCCATACCTCACAACATCCTGGTAAATCTCCTCTGAACCCTCTCCAGCTTAATAATAACCCTCCTATAACTGGGCGAGCAGGACTGGCTAGCACCAAAATAAGAGTTTGAGCCTGTACGCATTCAGTCATCAGTTTAACTTCCAAGCTGTTAGGTTTCTAGTCAGGATAACATCAGGTATAAAACATCAGCCTGCTTACTGCTCCGTTCTCATGTCAGTCTGTCGGGCTCCCTCTGGCATCGACTCCTTCCCCAACTTGCACAGGTTCATTTTGGTTTCCAGTGTCATCTGCAAAGCCCCATGGTACTCAATTTCCAAATCCACCCACAGGCCTGTGAAAGGAACGAGCAACATAAGAAACATATACCCAAATTTCATCTGAGATAACGAGGTGCCGAGCTGGATGAACACAGCAGCCCAAGCTGCATCAGAGGAGCAGGAAGGCCCCAGCATCTGCAGTTCCTACCATCTTCCAAATCTCCATGAAGGATTCTTCAAATCTCCTCCTGAGTTTGCATGGCCAACACTGATCAGGGGTATTTCTGGAGATTTCAGCACATCCTCTGATGGCCTTCACCCCCACTGGTGGCTTTTTTGAGAAGACACCCCTCACTCATTGAACCTCCTGGATCATTAACTTCCCGAACATCAACCTAATCCCGTTTTCAAAGGTTGTACTTCTAGCAAACTGAAAGGTTTAAATGAAATTTAAAATAAAAATGTTTTAGACCTTATTTCCAGAGTTACTCACCTTGGTATCCTGGAGATTAATCTTTAATTCATAGACTCATATGTTGCAGAAGAAGGATCTTCAGCCCATTGAGTCTGCACTGACATGACTAGCACTAAAAGTGCGCTACTCCCAATTTCCTGCACTTGTTCCATATCTTTGAATATTATGATATTTCAAGTGCTCATCCAAATTTTTTTAAAGGTTGTAAGGTTTCCGGTCTCCACTACCTTCCCAGGCAGTGCATTCCAGATTCACACCATCCTGAATGAAAAACTATTTTCCCAAATCCCCTCTGCACCCAAAAACTGTGTCCCTTTGTGATTGACCCCTTCACTAAGGGGAACAGCTGCTCTCTATTCACCCCGCCCGTGCCCCTCATAATCGTATTCACCTCATTCATGATGCCCCCTCAGTCTTCTCTGCTCCTAATTGTTGAGGCCTACAGACAGGCCTGGAGATTGGCAAAGCCTATCTAGACAGTTAGATGAGCTGCTATTATATTATACATCTTGCTGATACTTCCATTGTTTCTGGGTGAATAAATAATCACACTAAGGTCAATGTGTGTCTTCACCAGTTTGACAATGGACACCTTGATGTGGTTGACAAGAGTTTTGTCAACTTTTTAAAGCTCCCACTGCACGTTTTACACCATTGACTTGAAAATGAGAATCAGGCAGGTTTAGACAGGAGAAACAGCCGATTTGAAATTTATCCGATCATCATCTTTCTTTTACAGTTTTCTGGGGGTGTCACTGTGCTACATGGACAAGACCAGTGACCCCTATCTTCCAACTTCTAACTGTTTCATCAAAGTATGGGACCAAATACTTTGCTGTGATTGCTTTTATTTGGGAAAGAGAGGAACCTTGAATTATCTAGCCTCTGAGCTCAGACATTATGACTGGGATTTACCTCTCCCTACTCTGTAGTTCTTAACATTTTTTTATTTAACCTGTTTCTCTAATCAACCCATTCAGAGATGTTAGCACTCACTTCTGTAGCAGGTGGGACTTGAATCAGGACCTCCCAGTCCAGGGGTTCAGACACTACAACTAGACCCCAAGAGGACCCAAACTTGTGGTCCTTGCTTCCCTCTCCTTCTCCTTCCCTACCCCCACACCCCATAGATCTAAATTAAGATATATCATGGCTCACAGATGCATTGGTAGGAATGTCACAGTCAGGAGTTTATTCTGCAGGACAGCTAGCTTCTAATGAGGGCACACGCCCTTTCCACTCCTGATCGGGTTGATAACAAACACATCACTTTGTAGCTTTTTTCTCCCCGCTCCATTCTCCACTTGATAAAGCCATCCAAGATACCATTCACCAAACCGAGGAAACACTGGGGGGGGCATGAGGGTCTTTTCAGTGTAACTAGATCACAAATGGAAAGCACCCCCTATCCGAGCTGTAGATTCGGATGAATCTTTTGCCTAGTTTAGATAAGTACAACCTACTGCGTTCGTGGGAAATGTAAAGAAAAACCAACCTGTTTCCATCCCTCATTACACTCAATCAACATGCAACCATCTGAAGTGAAAATAATCTGCAGGCTGATGCAATTTTAGACAAGTTGAGCATTTTAACCCAACTCATAATTTACAATTTAGGAGTTCTCTGGGCAATCCAGTCATATTCCTCGGGATGTCAAAAGGTTCAGGGGATAAGTGACTTGTGTGAATACATGCAAACCCCACATGTGTTCATTGAAAATGGAATCTGCCTATGTAAACTTATTATACTGTTCTTACATTCACTTCCAGCTGTTTCTCAACAGCAACACCACTGAGTGGAAGAGGCCATTGTAGATGACATGTTCACACAGAGAGAACCCATTCTAGAATCTATTATAAAGGATTAGATTATTGGATATTTAGAAAGTAAAAGTCTGATTGCATAGAGTCAACATGGATTTATGTAGGTTCTCTAATTATGTTAATTGCAAAGTTGATAAGAGGGAATCAGTAGATGTGGCGTATTCAGATTTTCAGAAAGCTTTTGATAAAGTGCCACTCAAGAGGTTAGTAAACAAATTAAAATCCATGGGATTGAATATTCTAGCAATTAATTGAGGGCCGGTTCACAGGCATGGATCATGGATCCTCGTCAATATGGAAGGCTGCAATTACTGGGAACCTACAAGAATTAGCACTTGGGTCCAGCTTTTGTTAAAATTCATTTTGGGGTATGTGGGCATTGTTGGCTGGGCCAGTATTTATTGCCCGTCCTTGATATTTATTATCCTTGAGAAGGCAGTGGTGAGTGGCCTTCTTGAACCGCCGCAGTCCACCTGCTGTGGGTTGACCCACAATGCCATTAGGAATGGAATTCCAGGGTTTGGAACCAGTGATAATGAAGGAACAGCGATATATTTCCAAGTCAGGATGGTGAGTGGCTTGGAGGGGAACTTGACGGGGAGGGTGGCGTTCCCATATGTCTGCTGTCCTTGACCTTCTAGATGGGAATGATCGTGGGTTGGGAAGATGCTACCTGAGGATCTTTGGTGAATTTCTGCAGTACATCTTGTAAATCGTACACACTGTTGCTATCGGTGAGCGTCAGTGGTGGGGGTATTGGAAGTTTGAGGATGCAGTGCCAATCAAGCGGGCTGCATTGTCCTGGATGATGCCTAGTTTCTTGAGTGTTGTGGGGCTATACTCATCCAGGCAAGTGGGGAGTATTCCATCACACTTCTGACTTAGGGAGTCACGAGGTAAGTTACTTGCTGGAATATTCCTAATCTCTGGCCTGCTCTTGCAGCCACTGTGTTCATGTGGTGAGTCCAGTTGAGTTTCTGGTCAATGGTAACCCCCAGGATGTTGATAGTGGGGGATTCAGTGAGGGTAACACCATTGAATGTCAAGGGATGGCAGTTAGATAGTCTCTTATTGGTGATGGTCGTAGCCTGGTATTTGTATTATGCGAATGTCACTTGCCACTTGTCAGCCCAAGCCAGGAATTTGTCCAGATCTTGTTGCATTTAGACACGGACTCCTTCAGTGTCTGAGGAGTCATGAATGGTGCTGAACATTGTGCAATCATCGGCGAATATCCCCACTTCTGACCTTATGATGGAGGGAAGGTCAGTGATGAAGCAGCTGAAAATGGTTGGACCCAGGACACTATCCTGAGGAACTCCTGCAGAGATGTCCTGGAGCTGAGATGAATGACCTCCCACAACCATGACCATCTTCCTATGTGTTGGGTGTGACTCCAACCACCGGAGAGTTTACCCCCGATTACCATTGATTCCAGTTTTGCCAGGGCTCCTTGATGCCATTCGACTAGATTCCAGTCCTGATACCAAGCGCTGTCACTCTCACCTCACCTCTGGAATTCAGCTCTTTTGTCCATGTGTGAGCCAAGGCTGTAATGAGATCAGGAGCTGACTGGCCCTGGCGGAACCCAAACTGGGCGTCACTGAGCAGGTGCTGCTTGATAGCGCTGTTACTGACACCTTCCATCACTTTACTGATGATTGAGAATAGACTGATGAGGCTAATTGGCTGGGTTGGTTGTCCTGCTTTTTATATACAGGACCTGTCTGGGCAATTTTCCACATTGTCAGGTAGATTCCAGATTTTTTTTGTTTTATTGAATTCAAAATTCACAATCTACCATGGCAGGATTCAAACCTGGGTTCCTAGAGTATTATCTGGGTTTCTTGATTAATAGTCTAGTGATAATAGCAATAGGCCATCCCTTCCCTTAATCTATATCACAATCTATATTGATGAATTTGGATGTGGAGGCTAATTGGAACATTTCCTGGTAGGAATGCGAGTTGTGAGAAAACATCAGGAAATATTTCTGTTTAACATTTTTAATAGAAGAATGAGATGAAGGGACGGAAAGTGATAGCCTAGTGGTATTAACACTGGACTGTTAATCCAGACCCAGTTAATGTTCTGAGGACTCGCCATGGCAGGTAGTAGAATTTGAATTCAACAAAAACCGGGATTAAGAGTCTAATGATGACCATGAATCCATTGTTGATTTGGTTCACTAATGCCCTTTTAAGGAAACTGCCATCCTTACCTGGTCTGGCCTACATATGAATCCAGACCCACAGCAATGTGGTTGACTCTTAATTACCCTTGAGGCAATTAGGGGTGGGGCAATAAATGCCGGGCGAGCTAGCGACACCCTCTTGCTGCGAATGAATTATGAAAAAGAGCCAGGTTGAAGGCATCTACACTACACCCAACCTTGCCGTGAGATAGCACAGTCAATTTAACTGTCCAAACAGTTGGGCATCAGGTAACAGAAGGTCGGTTATCCAATACTCTACAGCGGGAATTGTTAGACTCAACTCCACTCTTATTCAGGGGTTATTGTGAACCTCAGGAGAGTGCAGGGATTTGGTGTGATGAGATGGATACCTGTGGTCTACAAATATAAAAGAAACAAAAACCTATCCCCTCCCTACCTCCCCACCTACACTCTCCTCTCCACCTATCTTCTTTTCTCTCCATCTTCAGTCCGCCTCCCCCCCTCCCTATTTATTCCAGAACCCTCTCCCCATCCCTCTCTCTGATGAAGGGTCTAGGCCCGAAACGTCAGCTTTTGTGCTCCTGAGATGCTGCTTGGCCTGCTGTGTTCATCCAGCTTCACACTTTGTTATCTTGGATTCTCCAGCATCTGCAGTTCCCATTATCACTGCCTTACAAGCCTCTTCATTTTACAGATCTCTCTGCTTTGGTATGGGTTTGTCTGTTCAGATAGGCACAGGCAACATCTCAAGTTGTTTCTTTAAGCATTAACACCATCACGACGATCATGCAGCAGATTGATTTATTACTGTCACATGTACTGGGGTGCAGTGAAAAGTGTTGCCTTACACGCTATACAGGCAGATTGTATATACATGTGCATTAGGGTAACAGAGCAGAGTGCAGGATACAGTGTTACAGTTACCAAGAAAGATCCACATTCACATTAAAGAGATACCTCAGTCCTAATCTTCTAGCAGAGTATCTCTCCCATGACTACTGAGGTTACTGCATATCTCAGAGGCCCATTTGCATCTTGTTAATTCCCATCTCTACACCATGAACTACAACAGTAACAGCACATTTTGCATCGATTCTATTTCCCCAAATTCAGTCACTTGGCATTCTTTAAGCACTAGGAAGCAAACAATATACACAAAACTGTTTGATTCAGCTTTCACTTTCAGCTTTCCCACACAGCTCAGTGATAGATGAATGATTCACTTTCATCCCCTTGGGGTCTAAGCAGAGTTTTGAATAAGTGCTGTATAACTTCTGAGACCTTACACCCATGTTGTCTAGATAGAAAGGCCAGTATTACATTAGATTTCTGGGCTAAAGTCTGCACCCGTTCTGAGCTATTAAATGCAAACCAGCATTTGATGTATTTCTAGCTATTCATTACATGATGGGAGATTGGGAATATAGCACTGAAAGATAATCAGACATGATCTACAATGGAAAAACAGGCTACACATGCTGAATGGCCTCCTCCTGTTCCTTTGCCCCAGTGACAGCGAGCTTGGCCTTGTTACCTGCTTGGAAACTATGAGCAGTTTGAACCTACTCACCTTTTTGGTTGACAGATGGACTTGAAGAGTGGGTGACCACAGGTAGCAGCGTCCCCATGTCCAACTCTGTGAGGGTCAGCTCATTCATGAAATACGGCAGCTAATGTCAGACATAAAGTCAAAATATTAACTTGCGGCCTTCTTTAAGTAACATTGAATGTAATGATGGACTAGTCTGTGATCATCAAAGGTCTTCATTTATCATCAACGACGACTCGCAATTCTTATTGTGATTTTAATGTTGTAAAATGTATGAAGCCATTCTTATTGCATCATAAGACAACATTTAACACCGAGTCACATTAGAATGTGTTAGGACAAGTGAAAACTTGATCAAAGAGTTAGGTCTGAAAGAGTAGCTTAAGAGGAGAGTGTGGTGGGAAGCTTAGGACTGAGGCAGCTGAAGGCATGTTTGCCACAGATGTGATCAAGGAACTGGTCAATGCACAAATGAGTAAGATTTGAATGATAACAAATGCTTTAGAAGGGTGTAGGGCTGGAGGAAGTTACAGGGATGGGGTTGAGGGGATCATTGAGGGATGAGAATGAGAAGCTGCCCTGGGCTAAAGTGACTACTCAAGTGAACACAGGACTAGAAATTACAATCACAGCTCTACACCACATTTTCAGAGTACGGTACAATGGCAGAGGATTCCGCACACCAACCACTGTGTGTAAAAACGTTGCCTCTCATGTCTTTTTAAAAGCTTTCTCCTCTCATCTTTAAAAAACAGTCCCCTATTCTTGAAATCCCCCATCCTAGGGGAAAGTCACGTGCCATTCACCTTATCCATTCCCCTCATGATTTTATAAACCTCTGTAATGACACACCTCAACCTCCTATCTTCCAATCAAAAAAGCCCAGCCTCTCCAGTCCCTCCTTATAGCTCAAGCCCTCCAATCCGTGCAACAGCCTGGTAAATCTTTTCCGAGCCCTCTCCAGTTTAATAACATCCTGCCTATAACAGGGTGACCAGACCTGAACACGATACTCTAGACAAGACCTCAACAATGTCCTGTACAACCTCAGAAGTAGTGGATGTGAGTACAGTTGCAACATTTAAAAGACATTTGGATAAGTGCATGAATAAGAAATGTTTGGAGGGATATGGGCCAAGTGCAGGAAGATGGGACTAATTGAGTTTGGGATTAGGGTCAGCATGGACTGGTTGGACAGAAGCTTTCTGAGCTATATGACTTTATGACTCTATGGCTCAAAGACAATGAATATCGCCTATCCTTATCCAAGCTCAAAATTCTCAAAATAGATCAACCAGGGATGGCAAAGCTTTTAAACATAGTGAGCAAGGTGGACACTTTGTCACTGGAATCAATTTGTGTCCAATTTGTCTATATCATAGAATCCCTACAGTGTGGGTGCATGGCCACTCAGCCCATCAAGTCTAGACTGCCCCTCTGAAGAGCATCCCACCCAGGCACCTACCCTACCCCTGTAACAATGCAATTTTCCGATGACTAATTCAGATAGCTAGCACATACCTGAGCACTATGGGTAATTTAGCACAGCCAAACCAGCTACACCTTTGGATTGTGGGAGGAAACCGGAGCACCCGGAGGAAACCCACGCAAACATGGGGACAATGTGCAAACTCCACACAGACATTTGCCCACGGCTGGAATTGAACCTGGGTCCCTGGCGCTATGAGGCAGCAGTGCAAACCACTGAGCCACCATGTTGCCCCATATAAGTAGCCAGGCTGGAGGTAATGACTGCACTGCACACAGAACACTGGATATCAAGAGATCATTACACTACAGGAGTCTGACTGAAGGCAGCAAATGAAGCATTAAGCTGCAGAGTGGGACGTCAGACGTTCTTGACTCTAATCTGAACCCCAAACAAACTGTCACCTTTGAAATCAGTCCCATGTGTCTGTTATTTATTTACAGCTAGTTTTCAGAAAGCGACAAGTGTCAAGACAGACAGAAATCATTCCATTTATCATGGCTGAAGCAGGATAAGAGTCTTCATTCATGATGTGAGAGAATCATTGCAAATTTATTGAGTTAAAAATAACATGCTCTGTGTGTTGACTTATTTAGCAAGCGGTGTAGCATTTGGAATCTGATCATGTATTGAAGAGTTTCAGATTACACCCAGGGTTTCTTTCATTCTTTCCTGTTATTTTGCCTGAATGTCTTTAATGCTCTTTGGGTTTTCTCAGGGAATGTGGTGTCTGTAACCATTAGGCTTATACAGTCATATAGCACAGAATCAGACCATTCGGTCCAACCCATCCATGCTGACCAGGTTTCCTAAACTGAACTAGTCCCATTTGGCTTGGATTGGCCTATATGCCTGAAAATGTTTCCTATCCATGTACCTGTCCAAATGTCTCTTAAATGTCGCAATTGTACCTTCCTCTATCACTTCCTCCGGTAGCTTGTTCTATACATGTGCTACCATCTGTGTGAAAAAGTTACCCCTCAGGTCCCTTTTAAATCCTTCTCTTCTCACCTTAAACCTACACCTTTTAGTTTTGGGCTCCTGTACCCTGGCAGAAAGACCTTAGCTATTCGCCCTATCCACGCACTTCATGAATTCATAAACCTCTATAAAGGTTATCCCTCAGCCTCCTATGTCCCAGGGAAAAGTGGCTGCAGCCTATCCAGCCTCTCCCTGTAACTCAAACCTTCCAGTCCCAGCTACATCCTTGTAAATCTTCTTTGCACCCTTCTCAGTTTAATAACATCTTTCCTAGAGCAGAGTGACCAGAATTGTACGTAGTACTCCAAATGTGGCCTTACCACTGTCTTGTACCACCCCAACATGACATCCCAACTCCTATATTCAATGTTCTGACCGATGAAGGCAAGTGTACCACTTCTTCACCACCTCGTCTACCTGCGACTTAACTTGCAAGGAACCATGTACTGGGACTCCTAGATCTTTCTCTTCAGTAAAACTCCCCAGGACCCTACCACTAACTATGTAAGTCCTGATAATGCAACAGTGAGTATTGGTAAGCCATTTGCCTTTGAGTGGAATGACTACTAAGTCCATATTTCCCTCATCCACAGTACATACAGTGAGGGAGTCCCAATGATTCAGTAATCATTGTCTGCACTTTCTTCACCTCTCAAAGGAAAATGCTTACTGCCTGCGGCTGGGAACTGTCTAAACTGCGATTGACAGAGCATCGCCGTTGTGTGAGAGCGGGTCTTTTCCAGTCTGTCATTGTCCATCCGCCTGCAATATCCTTCACTGGCTCATTTTACAGGAATCAAACAATTCTCAACATCCATCGTGCTCACCCTGATCTTGCTTAACTTCTTCTGGACTTTCCGAGCAACTTGATCTGCCCAGTACTTTTCCCGTAGGAAGTCCCAGAAGATTCTCCCAATCAATGCATTTATCCAGGACAGTTGGGGCTCTGCACTGACTTGGGCTTCACCAGGCATCTGAGAGGCAAGAGAGAAGACACTGGAGTCAAACAGGAGCTGGGCAAATAGGATTTGTTACAGGGTCCACTAATAACAGTAGAATATTGAAGACATTGCAAGTCGCTTATAACTTTTAGAGTGACTTGCCCATTATGTCTGGCTTGTCACAAAAGAAGGACTGGTATACATTGGGTTAAAACCGAAGTGGGAATTTTAACCCACCACTCCAACAGAAACTAGCCATGAGGTGTAGGTAAATTAGAGCTGAAGACTCTGCTCTTTGTTCTGAACCGCTGAGCCTCTATATTTCAACGGTATAAAACCCATTACATTTCAGTTCTGAAGAACTCAAAAGATTAAATGTTTCTCTCTCCGATTATTTTGCTGGACTTGCTGAATTTCTCTACAGTTTTCTGTTGCTATTTCAAGTCTTTGTTCTGATCCTGCTCGCTGCTGTATTAAATGGAATGCTACACCCTCACAAAGCTGGCAAGACCCTTGTTTAAATGAGCCAACCATGTCCTCATTATGTAGTTGGGAACAGGCTGCAATATTAACTGTGGGGAAAAGTCTTGTGTCCCTCTTGCCTGCCAGGTACAAACTGGTGCAAGAAGGAGCCAAACAAGGGAGATTAATTTGTGACTGACTTGTGAGTCAGCTGGGGAATCAAGTCTCCTCTTCTGGGCTTCAGATTGTGCCTCTCGTGGAAGCTCAGAAAGAACACAGCATGGAAGGACACCATAGAAACTGATTTCATATCTGCCTTCAGGAGATTGCATAAACTTCTTGGGAAATCACAACGGGTGATCTTTGACCATCAGTGCATTGGATAGTGGTGGGCGAGTTGTGAAGGAGCTTAGCCACTCAATGCGTGATTCGAGTTTGAATTTAGAATAGAAGAACCATGGAATCCCTACAGTATGGGTGCAGGCCATTCGGCCCATTGAGTCCGCACTGACCCTCCAAAGTGCACCCCACCCAAACCTGCCCCCTACCCGATCCCTGTAACCCTACATTTCCCCTAACTAATCCACCCTAGCCTGCATATCCCCCTTGACACTATAGACAATTGCCCATGGCCAACCCACCCTAAGCTGCACATCTTTGTTCTGTGGGAGGAAACCAAAGCACCTGGAGGAAACCCATGCAGACACAGGGAGAATGTGCAAATTCCACACAGACAGTCGCCCGAGGGTGGAATCAAACCCAGGTCCCTGGTGCTGTGAGGCAGCAGGCTAACCACTGTGCCACCATGCTGCCTGTTGCATTTTTGAATGCTGAACTCATGGAGTTTTCTGTGTGTCTGAATGGGTTTAATGATTAACTTGTATTTCGACAGCCATGGTGCTTTTTTTAAAAAAACGTTTGACATGGATACAGTTTTTGTTCACATTAGGACAGATTACGAATGAACAAAATCCATGGTATAGTACATTAGGCTTCCTGATAGGAGACACTGGGCTTGTGTTTTCTTAAGCTTAGGGAAGAGTACTTGGAGAGAAACCATTCAGTTTTAATGTCAGTTTTGGGAAGTTCTACAGGGCTCTGAACAGGAGATTGATGTATAAAGCAGTTAGTCCTGAGAAAGGGAGAACATAGTTTAGATTTGCTAAAAAGTAGATAACCACCAGATTAAGGAGTTTAGTGATAGTTCCAAACCAGAAATGTTTGGGTAAAACCTTAAAGGGATTATTTGAAGCTGAGAAAATTTAAGCTTAAGTCAATGAAGGCACCAGGAAGAGGCTATCAAATTCTCTAGACTGACAGTAGAAGTTACAGTTAAATTAAGCCATAAAAGGTGATGAAGAACGAGATTCTGTTTGCTGTGAATACTGTAAAGGACTGCTTTTGGGATATGCAAAGTTGTGATTATGGCATCTGTAAAAGAATGTTTTTGGGATTCAAGGGAACATATTTTTACAATGTGTTTTGAAATCTTTAAAGGCACATTATATAGTTTGATTTATTCGATTTTATATTCAACTCTTTTGCAAATAAACCCCTGTTTTAGTGTTAAAACCCATCTGTAACATTGCATGCTTAAGTTTCAGTGAGAAAGCACCTCACTTAAAACAAAAAAGAGACACAAAATGTGATCTGTCAAGCCAGATTTCAGTCTGGGATATGATCTGTCCTGCAGTGACATATGGTGGGTTCACAGCAATACCCAGCAGAAGATTAAAATTACAATTGGAGCCAAAATGCATGTTTAGAATCCTGCTTTAAATATTTTAACAAGGCTTCTGCTACTTTCAGAAAAAGCACTGGCAGCTTGAATTGAGGTATGTAGTTAGTAATTGAGTCAAGCTAGTTTCACATGACGGTTCTAAAAATGATTTTGGCCTGCTACCATTTTCTTCGGGCTAAATAAACAGGAGGAAAGTCTTGTTCAAAGTTTCTAAAGGCACATCTCTTGAAAATGTTCAGCTTTGTCCAGTATAAAAGAGCTTCTTCATAAGGGTTGGGTCCTTATTGGTCTTGTACTGTGTAATTTTATTTGTCCTGTCATTCCCTGTCCCCAGTCCATTCACCTTAGTCCTGCTACTTCAGGAAATATCCTTTTGTCGACCTCACTGTGTAAAATGTGACAGACCGCAGAAACGTGGGAGATGTTGGTCAGTCTGCGGCTGAGTTGACAATAAAATCAGTATCATTGCGTAAGGATCCAAAATATATCCTCTGCTCAGATTCAAGCTGCTTTCGGCCAGTTTGGTGTGAGGGAGTCATCAGCCTTATTCTACTAGCAAGCAGCCATCTGTCTTCCTAGCACCGCAGTGGGACATGACTGATACCTGTAAAATTTATTGAACTGTGAAGGTCAGCAAGCATTAATGTGCATGGCTTTCTTCCTGTGGTCAGTGTACACTTTCACAATGGAATCATTATCTTTACACAAACAGCCACTCCAGCCCACCAGATTAGGCCTTATATGATGGTCATAAATAATAAAAGGCCTCACATGATGATCATAAATACCAACGATAACTTTTTGGATTCTGACAGGCAGCCCGAGTGCAGGCATCCTCAGTCTGCGGCCCATTTTCCATTGGGAAGTGAATGAAATAATTTATCCAAAACAGAAGATATTGGAAACACATCATGCAGATAACCAAACGCCAGAGATAGAGTCAGTGTGCACCAACCGTCTCTCTTTTCCATCTACCAACAGGGCTCGACAAATACTGTTTATCATATTGTTCACTTGTCAAATTAAACCCATTGTGGGGTGCTGTATAAGCACAGGGGCATTTGAAAACTATCTTCCATTTGGAAAGATGGATAGATCGAACATCAAGGGCAGACATCATCTTGACCACCACTCAGGGCTGGCACTGCCAATGGACCCTGGAGCTGAAGATAGCAAAATGCTTTCCCAGTTGCTATTAGCTTTCAAAAAGGCAAAACTAAACAGCGCTTTGTTGCCAGGATAAATGAGCAACTTCATAAGGGCAGGTCCTTCTCTGTTGCTGTCGTATTAAAAAAGAAACATCTATTTCATGTCTGCTCTTGTTCCTGTGCCTGTGATAGTGATAGATGGATGCTCAACGGCTCAGCCAGTTTCCTGTAGTGCAACTGCAGTCCTCCATGGCCTCACATTCACAACTGGAGCTAGAACGCAGTTCAAACAACCGGGAATGTAATACAATAATTCAACCGAAACAATTCACCAAATCGAGCTAGAGTTTCTTTCTGCAATGATCATTTTCTGTTCAGAAAAATATGTCTAACAAGGCTAAAGGAACATGCCAGACCACACTCAGAGATTTTTAATATCTTAATAGGGATGCGGAGGTCCTTGGCATGTCCAAGATTTACTGTCGATTCTTAATTAGCCATGAGCTTGCTGGGCCATTTCAGAGGGCAGTTAAGAGTTAACCACATTGCCGTGGGCCTGGAGTCATATAGAGGCCAGGTTAGGAAAGACTTCTTTTCCTAAAGGACATCAGGAAATGAGTTGCGTTCTTCCAGCAATCAACAATAGTCATCACGACCACCTTTACTGAGACTGGCTTTCAGCCTCAGACTTATTAATTGAAGTTAGATTTCAGGAGCATTAGTTTGAGCTTCTGTCTTTACTAGCCCAGTAACATTACCATGAGACTACTGACTCCTCCTATCTGAGGAGTGAGCTACTGAGAATTCAGAAGAGGGGCATCAGCTTAAGAATAGTGTTTATGTGACTTTATTGACACTGTGTAGATCTGATGGACAGCCCTCTATGCCTCCCTACCATACTTCGGTGGCTGCATCTAAGGGAGAACAGGAGGCTGCAGATAAGTATATCTATCTGCACCAAAGAGCTCTGGCATACAATGGCATTTCAAGCATTGCTGTTGATCTTATAAAATAGGTTTGCTTTTAACTTGATCTTGTCAGCCACCAAGACCTGAATATGTTTTGCACTCAACTCAGTCACTTTACTGTGGAGGACAATAATGAGATCATCTCATTGACCCATTATTGTATTCAATGCCAATCAAAAGTACATCATTGTCCTCCTACACAATGTATACTTTTTAATAATCATGTAAATTCTTACAGCTAAGGAGAGCCATATATCTGACTGGGAGAATAATTGCAAGAAAAAAAATGTTGACTCTGACTGCTGCAGACTGAGGACACTGTCTTTGTTAGATATTTAATTTGGATGAAAATTGTATGCCTGCACAGAATTGTAATATGCTCGATAAAATTAATTTTTTCCACCTGGATTTGTTACTTTTATCGTCACCCCCTTTTGGCTGAAATTTCTGTGGTTTTGCATCTCAATTTGCAGGACTGTTCTGAAATTCTTGCTAGACATCTGCTCTTTCTGCTCCAGGGAGATATATTACAGCTATGGTACTATTACAGCTGTAGTGATTTGTCAGATGAGGAGAAATTAAAAGCACAGCTGAATCCTTATTAATAACTTGGCAAGAGAATGTAAGTTGGGAATCAGAATTTCTATCCAAATGAGTTCAAAACGGACATTGACAAATGCTTTGCACTAGGAGCTCCTCAATCATTCATTTTGCATTGCACAATCTTTTTTTTACATAGATTGCACAATGAGGCTTAATTGACAGTAAATTAACTACACTTTTAAATTGTGCTCATGTCCCTAGATAAAATTTGAATGTCTCTCTGCACTAAATGTGAATGGGAACAGTTTGTCTTTCAATATTAATGTTATTAGGAAATCTGTAGAATTGGATGAATAGGTTGGCAAATTGGAAACATGCATTGAACAAGTCAAACAAAATTCAGCAGGGAAGTTATTTTTCATTCAGAGATGAAGGTAGCATTTAGCAGCAATTCCGCAACTTAGCTACAATCCCTTACCTTTATCTGATGTTTTGATTTTGAGAGGAGTTGCATTCAAAGCTATAACTGGTTCAATGGGTTTTAAAATTAATATGGTTTGGGATAGGGGTGTAGTTGAACCGTTCATGATCTTTTTCACTATGATCTGAGCTGCCCTTTGTCCTAGTCTCTGAGTGCTGCTTCAGTTGGTTAAACCTATTGGTTATAACTTACCAGTAATCTAGACGTCTGCATGATAAAGTGAACCCCAATCCTTTAGTCACACCATAGATGTTACCACAGGCCAGTACAGTCTTATTTCTCTCTCAGTCACACACAACATTGCACACCCTAGATTTACTGATGTTCTCCATTGACTTGGCCATTGGCTCTGGGATTCCCTCCCAAAACTTATTTATGTCTCCTCCTGTTTAACAATACAATTTTCGTCCATAGCTTAATACAGCTACTGGCTACTGTGAATCATCTTGAGAAATTTTGTTGTAAAAATACAAGTTGTTGATGTTCAGAACTGAACATAGAGTTTGAGGAGGATCAGGGTATCACACCCTCAGTTTTATACCCCATCGTTTAATACCCTGATTATTTGGTTAAAGTCTTGTGGTAGAATGGATGATGACCCTGCCCCTGAGATACATGTTTCATGTCCAATGTTGGTGAAAATGTGGGCAGACGTTTGGGACATCAACTTATGAATCCTTCCAATATTCCTCAATGGCAGGTGCAATAAGATTCCCGGTCAGCTTTGTGGAGAGAAATTGGAGCCTCAATTATTACTATCCTTAGTTCCAGGATATTCCATGCCTGCACGATGTCACAGTTCAGAATTCCTTGAGGGGACAGCTTGTGTGGATTCCAACATCAGATCCGTCTTGTGTTTGCGGTGGATTTGGGACCAGTCTGTTTGCCCCACCTGAGATGGGGTTTTCAGATCTGTAGGTTGGACCTGTCCATCAGCAGTGAACTCAAGAATAAACCGATTGCAGAACAAAGGCTCCCTACAATTCCTTTATTCCCGTCTGTAACCTGCCTCAAGGGAGTCTGCATGCATCCCTTGGCCCACTTGTGTTTCAGCTTATTGATACCGAATCCCCTGTCTGTTATAATGCGACTTAAATTTCACTGGTGTTGCTTGGCTGCTTCAGCAGAGCGGCCTCATCATTTGCTGGTCTGCCAGATTGAATCCAATTGAAATGAAAATGGCTACTCTGAAGCCAAGTTGCTTGTATCGATCAGCAATTCCATGCTGTACAGCTCCTGGCCAAGTCTCATCTTACTTCCTGTCCCTTAGCAGATTCATTATCCTTCTCCAAGTTTGAAGTGGTTCATCTGATACCTCTACCTGTCGATTTGATAACTTGGAGGAGGCCTACAACCTTTTACTAGTTCAATGTCTGGATGAATACACTTGGTCAAGGCTTTCTGTCTGCTGTTGATTATTCTAGTTGCAATCTGTGCTTAGCCTGTTGCCCCAGTCACTGTTTCACAGCTAACACTGGATTGGTTGATCTGGGATCCTGCCAGAATGGTTTATTTCCTTGCCCTCACCTATTTCCCAATGACTGAAGATCCAAGGATGGGTCACTGTCATTAACTGTCTCCCCTACATATCTGCACTGCTGTGGTTCCAAAAATGAAGAACCACCTCATCCAAGCTAGAAACATGCCACCTACAAAAGAAGCAAAGCTCTGGAGGGAAAAAAAAAGAGAAATTCCTGTAAGGATTAGGAACTGTTCTATACTCTTAAGTGTCATTCAGCTATCTGCAGTTGATGATGGTTCAGTTGTTAATGATGAAAGTTAAATTGATAGATAACCAAAGCTATTAAGGAATGTGGAACAAATGGTATTTCAAGAGACAAAATGGTTTATGTCTCCTCCTATCTCCATACTGTCCTGGATGTGCACTATATTAAAAATATCTGCCTCACTAATTTGCTATGTTTGGGGAGTAGTAGATCCTTAACCTGCGTATGCTTAGAGCTAAATATAGTTCTTGTCACTGGTTTTACTACAATCACTTTACTTGAGCTTGCTTCAGAGTGCTTTATTATTATTTCCCAGTGGGTTGCTAGGCAATAACCCAAAAACCTAGCAACCTGCAGTCTTAGCAAGAAAAGACTAATACTGTCACTATTAGCTTTCATGGTCTGGTACCCCAAGCACTGGAGTGACAGATAGCTACACAGAGGGTCCAATGTCAAACCACATTGATTGTTGATGTTTGAGCAAGGTGATACTTTTTGGTGACAATGCAGTCCAGCATTTGATCCCATTCCAGGTAATCCCAGTCATTGGAGACTGGAGCTCAGCTCCGTGCAGCTCAACTGCAGTTTTTTTAAACCTCACTCATGGAATGTGGGTGTTGCTGGCTGTCCAGCATTTATTGCCTGTCCCTAGTTCCCTTGAGAAAGTGATGGTGAGCTGCCTCCTGGAAGGCCTGCAGTCCTCCTGCTGTAGGTTAACCCCCCATCCCCCCCCGCCCCCACCAATGCTCTTGGAGAAGGAGTTTCAGCCAGCGGCAGTGAAGGAATGATGACAGATTTCCAAAGTCGGGATCATGAGTGGATTGGAGGGGAACTTGCAGGTGATGGTGTTTCCACGTATCTGCTGCCCTTGTCCTTCAGAAAACGATTTTCTGATGAAGAGTCTAGGCCTGAAATGTCAGCTTTTGTGCTCCTAAGATGCTGCTTGGCCTGCTGTGTTCATCCAGCTCTACACTTTGTTGTCTCAGATTCTCCAGCATCTGCAGTTCCTGTTATCTATGGTCTCCTCTCATTTGGATTACAGGCACCCATAATGTCTCCCTCACCATGTTGGTACAAAGACCATTGCACTCACTGGCTTGTGTTAGGGTGCCAGGAGACCATGTAAACATTCATACTGTGACATGTCGGATTGTGAACCAGCCAATACATCAGTCGATAACAAGAGCAATTTTGGGGTTACACTTATATGCAGCAGTGGACAATAGCAGTTCAAACTACTTCATAGAAATGAGCAAATTGGCATTAGGCCAAAGAAGGTCGACAGTAGAGCTGGGCAAAATGTCTTTTAACACAACACGAATGAGAAGAGAGAGAAATGGAGAGATTCCTAGAGGAAATTCTAGAGCTTAAAGCCCAGATAGTGACGCCTGCGTGAAGGGGTCTTTATTTAGTTGGGGATGCGGTAGAGCTTGATATAAGACTGTTCACACTGAGCAGGAAAGCAGGCTTGTGGTGGCAAGAGCTGGAAGGAAACACTCTTGGTCCTCCAAGGCCACAAGCAGTGCTGGTAAAACACTTTCCTTCTCCCCAGATGTGTCTTTTAGCCTCCCTTTGGCTGTCTGGTTTCCTGAAACTTGGGAAATCCGACCCATTAACTTCAAACCTCTACGAAAGGTTAAATCTGAAGGCAATGGTCTCATTAAACAATCACCAGCCAATGTGCTTCCTGAGAGTGGGCAGTCTCCCTCTTGAACTCGTTACTCCATAGACCCTGGTAATGTTCTAGGGACCTGGGTTCGAATCCTGCCAATGGCACATGGTGAGATTTGAATTCAATAAAAAAAATCTGGAATTAAGAGTCTAATGATGACCACAAATCCACTGTTGATTGTCAAAAAGAAAAACCCATCTTGTTTACTAAAGCCCTTTAGGGAAGGAAACTGCAGTCATTACCCTGTCTGGCCTACGTGACTCCAGACCCACGGCAATGTGGTTGGTTCTCTTCAGCCCTCTGGGCAATAAGTGCTGGGCTAACCAATGATGCCCTCATCCCGGGAATAAATAAAAACAAAATCCATTGGATGGCATCAGGTTGGAGGTGGGCACAGGTCAGATTCCATCACTACTGATCCCAAAACAGGGGTAGGGTTAAATTTCAACACTTTGTTTAAAAAGTGTCTGCATGAAAATGAGGCACCTTTCCACAGAGGAAGGGAAAATCGAGGAATAGAGTAAATGCAGGACATTCTTCTGGTGATCAGAATAGGATCATTGGAGAGACAAAAGCAGGTTTTCGCTGTTACTGTCAACCCTCACGCAGTCATTATATATTAACCTGTGGAATGTGGCTAGGCCAGTATTTATTGCCTGTCCTAGTGGAGAAGGTGATGGTGAACTTTTGTCTTGAACCACTGCACTTATTATCAAATTTAGGAATAATAAATAAATAAATACTCTCAAAATGCAACATAGAATGCATGTTTTTCTTCCAAATATCCTAAACATACTTTAAGGTTTATTTGTAATAAAGTTATGGCTGACTCAGCAATGTAAAAACACTCCCATTGCATTGGCATGATGACATCGCGGGATGAATGTCGGTGTGAGAGATACACTTTAGAAGATTTTATACTATCACCGTAAATGCTTATTTAATTTTCTTGATGCGGAACTGCCAGGGTTGGACTGGGGTGAACACAGTCGGGAGTCACATGACACCAAATTATAGTCCAACAGGTTTATTTGTAATCATGAGACCTCAGAGAAAGGAGCAGTATTTCAAAAGAGATAGTAGGAACTGCAGATGCTGGAGAATCCGAGATAACAAGGTGTGAAGCTGGATGAACACAGCAGGCCCAGCAGCATCTCAGGAGCAGGAAAGCTGAGGTTTCGGGTCTAGACCCTTCATCAGAAAAGGGGGAGGGGAAGAGGGTTCTAAAATAAATAGGGAGAGAGGAGGAGGCAGATCAAAGATGGATAGAGGAGAAGAAAGGTGGAGAGGAAATAGACAAGTTAAAGAGGCGGGGATGGAACCAGTAAAGGTGAGTGTAGGTGGGGAGTTAGGGAGGGGACAGGTCAGTCCAGGGAGGATGGGCAGGTCAAATGAGCGGGATGAGGCTAGTAGGTGGGAAATGGGGGTGCGGCTTGAGGTGGGAAGAGGGGATAGGTGAGAGGAGAGAGAGGTTAGGGAGGCGGGGACAAGCTGGGCTAGTTTTGGGATGCGGTAGGAGGAGGGGAGATTTTGAAGCTTATGAAATCCATATTGATACCAATGGGCTGCAGGGTTCCCAAGCGAATATGAGTTGCTGTTCCTGCAACCTTTGGGTGGCATCGTTGTGTCACTGCAGGAGGCCCATGATGGACATGTCGGCTGAGGAATGGGAGGGGGAGTTGAAATGGCTCACGACACGGAGGGGCAGTTGTTTAAAATCTCCCCTCCCCCGACCGCATCCCAAAACCAGCCCAGCTTGTACTCACCTCCATAACCCGTCCTTCCTCCCACCTATCCCCTCCTCCTACCTCAACACCCACCCCCGTCTCCTACGTACTAGTCTCACCCCCGCCTCCTTGACCTGATGTCCTCCCTGGACTGACCTACCCCCACCCTAACCCCCCACCTACATTCACCTTTACTGGCTCCATCTCCGCCTCTTTGACCTGTGTGTCTCCTGTCCATTTCACAAGCTTCAAAATCTCCGTTACCCCTACTGCATCCCAAAACCAGCCCAGCTCGTCCCCGCCTCCCTAACCTGTCCTTCCTCCCACCTATCCCCTCCTTTCACCTCAAGCCGCTCCCCTATCTCCTACCTACTAACCTCATCCTGTCCCTTTGACCTGTTCGTCCTCCCCGGACTGACCTATCCCCTCCCTAACTCCCCACCTACACTCACCTTTACTGGCTCCATTCCCGTCTCTTTAACTTGTCTGTCTCCTCTCCACCTATCTTCTCCTCTATCCACCTTCGATCCATCTCCCTCCTCTCCCTATTTATTTCAGAACCCTTCCCCATTTCTGATGAAGTGTTTCAAAAGCTTGTGATTTCAAATCAAGCTGTTGGACTATAACCTGGTGTTGTGCGATTTCTAATTTTCTTGAGTCTTGAGTAATATTTATATGATGGAAGTGTTAGGCGATGATCACTTCCAACCGGAGAAATATAACAATCATCCCTTGACATTCAATGGCATTACCATCTCTGATGGCTCCACTAGCAACATCCTGGGGATTGCCATAGATCAGACACAGATATTGCTACAAGGAGCACCTCACCAGAAGGAATCTTCAAAGAAAAAATTACCTCCTGACTCCCCACAGCTTGTCCAAGGTACAAGTGAGGAGTCTGATGGAATACCCCCCAATTGCCTGGATGAGTGCAGCTCCAACAGAAGAAGCTTGACGCCACCCAGGACAAAGCAGCCCGCTTGACTGACGCTACATCCACAAACATCCACTCCCCCCATCACCGACACTCACTAGCAGCAGTGTGTACTATCTATGAGATGCACTCCAGAAATTCATCAAAGCTCCTCAAGCAGCACCTTCCTACCCCATGATATCTTCCATCTAGAAGGACAAGGGCAGCAGATACATGGGAACAAGGCCATCTGCAAGTTCCCCTCCAGACCACACACTACCCTGACTTGGAAAAATATAACGAAATAAAAACAGAAAAATGCGATACTGAAGAAGAGTGCCACTGGACTCAATATGTTAACTCTGTTTCTCTCTCCACAGATGCTGCCAGACCTGCTGAGTTTCTCCAGAAATTTTCTGTTTTTATATGAGACTTCCCGCATCCCCGGTATTTTGCCTTTATATAGAAACATATCGGCATTATTTCACAGCTGCGGGGTCAAAAATCCTTAAGCTCCCTCTCTAACCACAAGGCCTGCAGCAGTTCAAGAAGTCAGCTCACTACGACCTCTCAAGGACTGCTAGGAGATGGGCAATAAAATGCTGGCCCACCCATGGACAAACACATCCCACCAATGAATATAAAGAAATTGGAGGTGAGTGGCAAACATCAATGCGCAGATTTGTTCCGCACATCATCCATTTGATAAAATATTCTGACAAAGACTAGTGTGGTAGAAGATCTGATATATCACAGTGATGTGGCAGAGAAAGGGTATTGTCTGTAACTCTACAGACTTAATATGCAAGGTCTGTGTAGGTCACAAACATAATGATTATTTATCTCCACAGGGCCACGTGTCCAGTTGCTTGATTTATTTCACCCTTTGTCTTACCTGGCCCTTGGTTGGGCTGTTGGTTGTACTACATTCAGGGCTCAGACAAGGGCTGCAGTTGTCTGAGGCAGTGAACTTTGCCATGTACATGCTGTACTCCAGCTGAATCTTTTGCTTGATGTTTCCAGCCAAGTCTTTGGTTTTGAAAAGGGACGGGAGATCTTCTGCACTGCCTCTGCTGCTGCTGTCGCTGTAAGCCAATCTCCCCAATGGGCTAGTGCTGGGATTCTGCGCAGTACCTGTAAAATAGATTGGAAAGTTTAATTGGCAATACAAGCCTTAAACTACAAGTGTCCCAGTTCCCCAAACTGCAGTCTTGTGGTGTAACTTTAATTTGGAGCAAAGGTGTAAGTCACTTCTCCTCATATTCACGTTTAATTGCAGTCAGCTAGGCATTGCCTAAAGACAAAAGAGTCTACTTGCTGTGGACCAGGGAAGATCGTAATTCTGCATGTTGACTGATTGAACTGTGGCCTCATGTCAGATTTTGCTCAAAAGCCCTTAAACCATTAGTTAACAATAGCCAGCTCTAAAATTAACAATTGATCAAAACCCAATTGCCATTTTTTTTTTCATTCATTCACAGGATGCTGGTATCACTGGTCAGATCAGCATTTATTAGCCACCCTTAACTGCATTAATAGTCAACCACATTGCTGTGGGCCGAGAGTCACATGTAGGCCAGACCAGGCAGTTTCCTTCCCTAAAGGACGTTAGCGAACCTGATGGGTTTTTCCTGACAATCAGTGATGGTTTCCATGAGATTTTTAGTTCTGGATATTTATTGAATTCAAATTCCATCACTTACCACATCAGGATATGAACCCAGATCCCCAGAACATTACTAGAGTCTCTGGATTAATAGTCTAGCAGTAATAGCACAAATCCATCACTTTTCCAAGTAGGGAAGAGAGATCCCACTGTCTACTCCCCTTTGTATGTGGACATATTTCCTCATTTCACTTCTGTGTCCTACTTTTCAGATGCTGCCCTCAAGTCTTAAACTCCCCAGTTATCAGGGATAGCTTCTCCCAATCAATACACAATCTGCTTACCATCTTGCAAACTATAATCAAACCAACCCTTAACCTTCTCATCTCTCAGACCCTTTTAGCATCCAGGTTACATTCTAATCAATCAACAGTGCACTCTCTCAGAGGTTGTTAAGGTGAGGGGTCCCAGAACTGCAAAGTAGTTGAACTAGGAATTCTTGTTACTGCTCAAAGGACAGCAACACGACGCTTATTACCAGCTTTCCCACCATCTCTGCTGAGGCTCTTCTTGTCCTCTGACTGCATCCTGGAAGCCAGCAGGAAATATCTGAACCATTCTTCTTTCTCCCGTCCTGTCCTCCCGAAGAGGAAGAGTGTATTTTCCCCACTTTCTGCATGACGTCTGAGGAGATCCTCTGGTGTCAGTGTGCTTTCTGGCCTGTCCCTTTGCCCTTCAGTGTCCCTGTCTGCCTTCATCTCTCTGTCTCTGGAGCATTTGAACTTGTAGGGCGCAGCCTCTCTGAGGAAAATACAGATGGGGTACTTCTTATTCCACATCCTTTTCTTTGCCAGGCCAGGTGGGACGAGAAAAATCTGCCGGCAAAATAACAAGATAAAGGAGCCGTTTTAATACACCAAGCCCATTTCTTCGCAAGTCCATGCAGAACATGCTGTATCATCGGTCTGACCGATTTGTTTAAACAACAGAAGAACCTATGACAAGACAACAATAGTGACTCTAGTTGGGTATTTATCCATTGGAATTAAGGAGAAGGATCCATGGACTTGAAGAGCAAATGTGAAAGGATGTTCATCTAGCGCTACACCTTGTTATCTCCAATGTGAAAGGATGTTTCCCCTCATAGGAGAGACTGGAACTAGGGGACATGGATTCAGAAAAAATGGCCTTGCTTTTTAGAGAATTTTATTTCTCTCAGAGGATCCTGACTCCCCTACAGAAAACAGTAGAGGCTTTACCCAAGGCTGAGTAAGATAGATTTCTGATAGATACAGGAGTCAAAGGTTATGGGAGGGGCATTGCTTATGTGGAGTTGAGACTATAGCCAGATCAGTTAGGACCTCATAATGGCAGAACTGTGTTGATGGGCCAAATGGCATCCTCAAGGTACTAAGTTCTACTTTCCTACACTTTGGGATAAAACCAGGAACCATAAATGCAGGTGAGGTGGTGGCATAGTCCAAATGCTACTTGACTAGTAACCCAGGACCACATGGGGAATATGAATTTGAATCTCCACCATGGCAAAAAAATTGGGAATTATAAAATGTACTGACTTTGTGGAGACCATACTATCGTGGTGGATTATTATACAAACTGTCTGCTTCACCAGTGTCCTTCCCTAGCTGGTCTGGCCTATGTGTGAGTCTAGACCAAAATGATGAGATTGACTCTTGACATTAGCGAGGGATGGGTAATAAAGCTGGCCCCACACGTCTCACAACAAAAAGGAGTTCATGAGAAACATTTGCCCAATGATTTGGATGTAAACCTGCTAACAGAAGGAGTAGTTAAGACATACAACATTAAAAAAGATACTAGATAAGAATAGTAACATGGTAGGGAGGTCATTGCAAGAGCAAATCAATGAGTCCAACTTCTCCGTCTTTTTACCCCTGATCCTGAAAATATTTTCTTTTCCTTGTTGGATCATGAGATAGCACGTTCCATAGCATTACTATTCTTTGCGAGCACTCTTTGCTTATTGAAAGTACTGTGCAAGTCATCCCACTCCATTACTCTTACTCAGCAGTTTGGGAAATATTATATTTACAAACAGACATCTTTTGCAAAGTTCACTGTTGAGCCTGCTTCCACCACTTTTGCAGACAGTGTACTCCAGATTATAACAGCTCACTGCTGGTATATTGAAAGGAAAGCAATCAAAATGCGACATTAAACCTGCAAGGGAACATTAAGGTAAATGACCACAAGCTTGGTCAGAGAGCTATGTTTGAAGGAGCATCGTAAAGGATATGAAAAAGAGACTCAACGAGACAATTGCTTCAGGGAAACAGGGTAGAAGGCACAGGGAGAGGTGTGTGTGTGTGTGTATATGTGCGTGTGTGCATTTATATGTGTGTGTGTGTGTGTGTGAGCACACGATGGCTCTGTCAATAAGAAAGAGTGGTCTGCATCAATTTGGATGTTTCATCCTTGCTTTTACAAATACTAGTTTTAGGGTACTTTGTGCCATTTAGTGAGCAGATTAAAGGTTCTAAATGCCAAGAAATAACAGCTGGACCATTGAGGAAAGTGGAGGCCTTCATTCACATGGGATATTCTCACCCACCTCGCTGTCTGCCAGATCGCAGGAGCGATGGCTAATGAACGCCATATCATGTTTGCCTTCATCGAAGTATGCACGGCGAGGGATATTACTCCTTGGGTACGAGAGCCTCAGTGCTGTCCCCTCTAGTGTCGCATAGACTGAGAAAGTCAGTGATGGATGGTAAGTCTCAGGATCATAGTTATAGATTTCATTCATCCATCCCTGTAATGCAGAAAAAGAGAAGGATGTGGTAATGTAATATGTTACTGCAGTAGACAAAACCTTGATATTGTCTAAAAATTGCAAGAAACGCAATTAAAAGCTGAAAGAACTGCTATAAATCAGGAACAAAAACAGAAATTGCTGGGAGAACTCAGCAGGTCTCTGACAGCATCTGTGGAGAGAAGTCAGAGTTAACGTTTCAGGTCGAGTGACCTTTCCTCAGAATTTGTTGGTGGCAAGGAAAATGATGGCTTATGAGAAGTTTTATGTTCATATTCTGCACAAAGTTGGCTCGTGTTTCTGATGAAGCAAAGCAATGTGTTATTGGCGTGTGAATTCTATGACTAAAGTCAAATTGATTACAGTGTGACAAATTGTATATGATGATGTGAAACACTTATATGTTTGGTCCATAAGCGACATATTTTGGTCTAAATGACCTCAAGGTTCTTGTGCTGTTTCTTTCATTTAATATGCTTCTGTAGCATTATGTTATTCTACTTAAAGCCTGTAGAGTAGCATTACCCAAACCTGTGTCACCGTTGTGCAGGGATTTTCATTCATCAGAGTGCATTACAAATGGTATCATTGCAAAGACATGCAAGGGGGATTCAGTCTTGTAATTTTCCATTTGACAGTTCCAAAGTTGTCACTAAAGAAACTGTGCAGGAGATAAATGTGGCGACTTTTAGTTTCTGTTTCTCTGAAATCAGAGCAGAACCTGCTTGTGTTTATCCCAAATGATTGGTTGAAGAGCCAGGCAGAGTGTAATGGTCAACAGGAGGCTGGAAGAGCACAGCAAGCCAGGCAACATCGGGAGGGAAGGAGAAGCCTACGTTTCGGGTTCCTGAAGAAGGGTAATGCCTGAAACGTTGACTGCTCTTTCCTCTTGATGCTGTCTGGCCTGCTGTGTTCATCTAGCCTCCTGCTTGCCCACCTTAGATTCCAGAAGCTGCAGTTTTTTGTCTCAAACCAAGGGTGAACATTAACATGGGGAACAAAGACTTTCTCGTGTTAGCTTTAGCTCTGTGTAGAATGCTTGTGTCTGAGCCCGATGTCTCTGTGTCCAAATCCCATTTCAGAAACTAACATAGGAATTTTAAACCCAAAAAGGCAAGGGCAAGGTGTTGAGCTGTAGCAGAGCACAATGAATGTTAATGGGCTCTTAGACTAGGCTAATGTGACAACTGCGTCAATTCTGCATTTCACTCGGCATTCACAGATATTTTCCGATTGAGCTTTTCATAGTTGCTACAAACCTATAAGACTACAAGGAATAGGAGCACGAGTAGGCAGTTCAACCCTTCAACCCTGCTCCACCATTTAATTGGATCATGGCTGATCTGACATGCCTCGCATCCACTTTCTTGTGTTTTCTCTGTAACCCTTGATTCCCCGACTGATCCAGAATCGATTTAGCTTCAGTTTGAAACATACACAAGGACTCTGCCCCCACAGCACTCTGTGGCAAGGAGCTCCAAAGACACTTAAACCAAAAAGAAATTCCTCTTCATTTCAGTATTAAATTGGTATCCCTTTATCCTGAGATTACATACTTTGGTCCTAGACTCTCCCATAAGGGGAAACATCCTCCCAGCATTTACCCTGTCAAGCTCCTTAACATTCCTACTTGTCGCAATAAGATCACCTCTCATTCTTCTAAACTCCAGTGAATAGGGCCCAATCTTTGCTCAAAAGACAATTCCAGGGATCATCCTCGTGAACCTTCTGCAAACTACATCCGATGAAATGATAACATTCCTTAAATAAAGGGATCAGAACTGCTCACAGTACTCCAGGTGTGTTCTCACTAGCACTTTGTACAGGTGAGATAAGCCTTCCCTATTCTTCTACTCTAACTCCCTGAAATAAGGGCGACCACTTCATTAGCCTTCCTGATTACCTGCTATATCTGTGTGCTAGCTTTCCCTTTCATACACAAGTCCTCCCATGTCCCTTTCTGTGGCAGCTTTCTGCAGTTTTTCTCTATTTAACGAATATTGTTCTTTTTGTTCTGCCTTCCAAAGTGAACAACTTCACATTTTCCCACATTGTAATCCATTTGCCAACTTATTGCCCATTTACTTCACCTCCCAAATTGGGCTTGCGATATGAGGAGCAGTTGAGGACTTTGGGTTTGTTCTCGATGGAGTTTAATAGGTGAGAGGGGGATTTCATTGAAACTTACAGAATACTGAGAGGCCTGGATAGAGTGGACATGGAGAAGATGCTTCCACAAGTAGGAGAGACTAGGATCTGAGGGCATGGTCTCAGATTGAAGGGACGACCCTTTTGAATAGAAATGGGGAGGAATTTCTTCAGCCAGTGGATGGTGAATCTGTGGAACTCATTACTGCAGAAAGCTATGGAGGACAAGTCATTGAGAAGATCAAGGGTTGCGGGGAGAAGGCAGGAGAATGAAGTTGAGAAACGTATCAGCCATGATCAATTGATGGAGCAGATTCGATGGGCTGAATGGCCTAATTCTGCTCCTATATCTTACGGTCTTATGGTTTGTCTGTAAACTGTTTGAATCCTTCCTGCAATCTGCTTTTCAACCTATTTTTATTGGTTATCAAATTTGGCTACAGTGCATTCACATCCTTCCTCCAAGTCATTAATTTATATCACAAACAGCTATGGTCCCAGCATTGTTCTCTGGGAAAAGCCACTGATTACAGGCCACCAATCTGAAAAAAAATCCTTTATCTCCATTCACCAATTCTCTATCCAAGCCACTGTACCACCTCTTATACCACGTGTTCTTATCTTATGACTTCACCTTTTGTGAGGTGATTTGTTGAGCGCCTTTTGGAAGTCCAAATACAGTACATCTACGGGATCCCCTCTATCTACGGTGTTGAAAATTCCCGAAAAACTCATCAGACATGATTTCCCTTTCATGAAACCAAATTGACTCTGCTTGATTAGGATATATTTTCCAAATGTCCTATTATTACTTCATTAATGATTGATTCCTATGCTTTCCTAACAAGAGATATTAGGTAATCAACCTATAGTTACCCACTTTTTACCTCCCTCCCTTTTTGAATAAGGCTGTTCCATTAGCAGTTTTTCGATCCTTTGGTACTTCTCTCGTATCCAATGATCTCTCCAACAGATCCAGGCTCACAAGTAAAGACACTATCACTGCACTACAAGATCCCTCTGACGTGGTGCTCACACATATACATTTTCAACAGGGATTCCTTTGGTGATGTTTCACAACAGGGCTAATTATTGCCTCTCTTGCTAATTCTTAGCTACTGGAACTAATATTACATCATCTCAGTTGAGATCAATGTACTATGGGTTGTGCTGGAGTCTAAGGTTCCCTTGATTGATAAGACACAATCTCACAGTGGCAACTGCATTTTCCAACTGGCCACCTGGGAAAAGATAGCACCCGAAAACCTGTGGATCTATGATCTCAGCATTTACACTAGGATCCTTCCTATTGGCAGCCTCTTCCTGATCATATATGGGGTCAAGAGAAAGAGTGTCAGTTTAAAGTCCAGAGGAAGGTGCCTGCACGTGACTCTCAGGGATCAGATCTGGCGTGAAAGACTGAGAACTGCTGTACTGGTCTCCAGACTGAGGTGTGTTTCAAGTCCAGCTCTGAGAGGGCAACCTAGTTAGTCTCTAAGGCTCTGCTTTGTACAGGAACTGCAGGAAGCAACGCATGCAACAAAATGACCAGTCCTCTTTGGAAATACAAATTACAGTTGTTGGACCTGATGCTCATAGTGAAAGATCTGCATATCCTCCTCTTTCTCCCAGCTCCTGAATGTGTGGATGGAAGTTCCATCATGGCCAAACAAATCTTCATCTTCAAATGGAAACAGCAAGTCTGATATCGTCCTAAAGCTGGCTGTTCTCCTGGAACTATCATTGACAAGATGATGGGACAGTGGCCAAAAGCTGAGAAATTTTATCTCCTTTCTATCTCCAGTACGGCAGCGTTTCCAATGTCCCCTTAGCCCCAGCTAGATTACAAACCTTACAATTTAAACATCTTCCCAGTCGAATAACCAATGGTAGATCCACGATAGTTGAAATTTCTCCTCATGAATACACTTGTTGTACAAAGTCTTCTCGAAAGGAATGAGAAAGTGTAACATTTTGGAAGTTGTAACACTTAATTCATTAAAGCTACCCTTGGCTTAACATTCTTTAGCTTTCTTTCAAGTAATTGCAATCTGTTTTCGCAGTGCCTGGCCAGGCAGTTGTTTCTCTTGCAAATGGCCTAAGGGAGACTTGCGAGGTAAGATTGTGCTACAGAGCCAATTGTTGTTTGAAATCTGCTTCCAATTCATCAGCAAATTGATCTGTACCATTCTCAGGCTGAATCTTGAGTGAATTATTGCTGCTGAAGTGACCTACGAGCTAAGAAAGGCTGAACAACACAGAATTTGATGGTCGTTAAGAAACCCTCATAGCCTCTATATATCTGTATTTAACATTGTGCAACATTTTGGTACAATATATAAAAGATTCTCAAATTGTTCAGAAAATAGTGGAATTCAGCACCGTGTCTGTGCATAGCCTTCAACAACTTGGTTCACAATTTCCCCCAATCTTTGTTCCTCGAATACGCAAGTTTTCTCTCCTGGTCTTTTCCCAGTCCTACATCATAGTATCCTTGTTCTATGGTGGCAACATACAATATACATCATTAAAAGAATTACTGTCCTTTCAGCCAGAATTCCTAAACCTTGGAAGATTTCCTCTCTGGTAGGATTAATGCTGAGAAATGCCTTAAGCACCATGCACTGAGATGGTTTTATACGGCCATATGGGCATAGGATCTCAGAGGAGTGAGACCTAATATGCAGTAACAAAAATGAAAATTGCTGGAAAAACTCAGCATCAATCCTGTAAAGAGAAAGCAGCGTTAACATTCTGGGTCCAGGGACCCTTCTTCAGAACCAGGTCCTCCCGAAAGTCTCTGTAGCTAATTGCTTATGTATAATAAGCTACTTTGTTGCTCAATACAAAGGAATCTTCTACTTGGATCAGGGGGTGACCAAGCAGGTCCTGTAGATGCCAATTTGTAAAGAGGATGGCAGAAGCCAACCTACCTCCTGGTGAGGTGCAGACTTAGTTGAACTGGAGCTGCAATTCCTTCTTTTTGTGTGCGTCTTCCATCAGATCTGAAATTCCTCTTGTGTCCTTCTCTGAAACAATCCTTTGTGTTGAGCAAGGTTTAGTGAGGTAGCAGAAATCAGCAGTTGCTGTTTATCTTGAAGTGCTCTACGTCACTAGCATGTTTTTTTCAGTGATAACACGGTGTGAAGCTGGAGGAACACAGCAGGCCAACCAGCATCAGAGGAGCAGTAAAGTTGACCCAAAATGTCAGCTTTCCTGCTCCCCTGTTGCTGCTTGGCCTGCTGTGTTCCTCTAGCTTCACACTGTTATTTCAGATTCTCCAGCGTCGACAGTTCCTACTATCTCTGTAACATGTGCTTTTCTCCCCCTTCTTTTAATGAAGTCCCAAATTTTAATTTCTCTGGTTGGCACCATTAGAGCTGGTCACACGATGTTGTGATGGGGACTCACTGCTGTCAACAAGTTGCATTTGAGTTCCTTCAAACCTGAAGTGATCTTATGTGGATTATATCAGAAATAATAGGAACTGCAGATGCTGGAGAATCCGAGATAACAAGGTGTAGAGTTGGATGAACACAGCAGGCCATGAAGCATCTTAGGAGCGGAAAAGCTGATGGTTCGGGCCTAGACCCTTCATGCTGCTTGGCCTGCTGTGTTCATCCAGCTCTACACTTTGTTATGTGGATTATATGTCTTTCTGGTCTAACTAGGACTTTTTTTTTAGCATAACTGTAGCTATTTACAGATTATCTGAATATTATCAATTGTGTCACAGAGGCACATTAACCGCAGGTCTGTCTCTCGAAAGGTCCTTCTTTACTCTGATCAAGCCCCCATTTTATATTGTCACAGTAATACTGTGTCACGATGTGTGGACTTGATCTGAACACAGTGAGTGCATGTCCTCTAACTAAAAGTAAAGGCACCACAGCCCAGTCCAGCACTCAAACCAACCTTCCATCCATTGACTCCATCTACACTTCTTGCTGCCTCAGAAAGGCAGCCAACATCATCAAAGACCCCTCCCAACCTCTTCCATCAGGCAGAAGATTCAATAGCTAGCACACAGATTCGAAAACAGCTTCTTCCTTGCTGTTATTAAACTTCTGAATGGGCGTCTCAAATTTCAAATCTAATGTTGATTTCGCTCTTTGTGCACCTTCTCTGCAGCTGTAATGTTGTATTCCGCACTCTGTTCTATTACCCTTATGCACTTTCTATGTTATGATCTGCCTGTACTGCACGCAAAACAAAACTTTTCACTGTACCTAGGTACAATAAGAAAACAAACCAATTCATGTGATAATGGGAACTGCAGATGCTGGAGAATCCAAGACAACAAAGTGTGAAGCTGGATGAACGCAGCAGGCCAAGCAGCTCTCTGATGAAGGGTCTAGGCCCGAAACATCAGCTTTTGCGCTCCTGAGATGCTGCTTGGCCTGCTGTGTTCATCCAGCTTCACACTTTGTTGAACCAATTCATAGTCCTGTTTTCTCTGCTGAGAGAGACAACAGGTGGCTGTTTAATCTAAGGACCATCACACCTCAGGCAAGGGGAGAGGTTGAGATGGAAAGTCCTTCAGGGTAACCTCAGCTGGCATGAGAATTGACTGCATGTTATTGGCATCACTCTGCATTGCAAACCATCCATCCAGCCAAATTAACTAACCCTGTGACCAGAGATGCTACGAAACCAGATGTGAAGTTGAAGAGATAGTAGGAACTGCAGATGCTGGGGAATTTGAAATAACAAGGTGTGGAGCTGGATGAACACAGCAGGGCGAGCAGCATCACAGGAGCAGGAAAGCTGACGTTTCGGGCCTAGGCCCTTCTTCAGAAAAACACGCGATTAAGAAACCAAAGAGCAACACAGAGAGAGGCTCAGGCCTCTTAAAACCCAGAAGGTGGAGCAGCAATAGGAGTCAGAGCAATGAAAGTAATCAGTGACTGGGTTTGGAAGTGAAATTTGTCCAGATGTCCGGTTAGGTTCAGAGCTCGTGACCTTGCCAAAAAGGTCACGGCACTGGAGTCAGCCCCAGGAACGAAACAATCCGGCTGAGGTAAAATCCTGCCACTAAATGATCAGGTGAAGGCTCTCAGGCCTCATCACATCAGAAATTGCTGAGGAACAGTTTCATTTCACCGTGGACTACAGGATATCTGATGGTACTCTGGCGCTGTGCGATGTGGTTGAGGAGCAGGTTGTAAGCAGAAAACAAGGAATAATAAGTAACCTTTGTAGACTGCATTAGGACCTTTGACTCAGCCTGTCACACAGAGCTATGGAAAATCCTGAGCAGGTCTGGGGCACTGTGTCAGTGAATCTAACTCATTCACAGACTTCACAGGCAGAAGATGCGGTGCATGTAATTGGAGATAAGGCAGCCATTTGATTTTAACAAAATAAAAATGGACAAGGGAATCTACTTCTATCACCAATTTCATTGCTATAGGTCAAAAAGATCATGTCAGCCCTGCACTCCCAGAACATGATCTGACCACTGTTGAAAACATTTTGAACTTCACGAATGAACACTAATCAGAAACTAAATGAAGTCTGGAAGGTGCCTAATATTGTCCTCCACTTAAAAAAGCTACTTGAAAAGTCCTCGATCAGAAGCAGATTACCGCTTTTGAGCGACACTCTGGTGAAAGGGCATTAGAATCAGTTGGGCAGAGTGAGGGGCTAATGAATCAATCCACAGGAAAAATCAGGATCCCAGTATCTCATGGTCTCTTGGCTAAAGTGATGGAACAGATACTGGAAAGAGTGGGCTAGGGTTTAGCTTTGGCAACAATAGCAGGTCAATCATCAAGAAAGCACTGGCAAAGAGGGACTGGATGAGTTAAAAAAAAATCAGAAACCGGACAGAGGGAGGAATTGCTATGATGCTTAGAATTTCAGTGAATAGAGAGAGCTGTCTATGGATCCTCAAGAACTATGGCTTCTCTTTGTGGTCTCTGCTCTAATGTACGAAATACAACATAAATCTCTGCACAACAAACATTCCTGAACAACAACATTACAGTGACCAGTTAGTCTGTTCTTTCTGCTGTTTGATTGAGGGATTATTATTGGCTGGGTCACTGTCTCTTCAAAGTAGAGTCCTGGTACCTCCTGTATCCACCTGAGAAAACATAGGGTTTCTGTTTGTCGGTAAATCAGAAGAAAAATGGTACCTCTAACTGTGCAGCACTCCTGACACTGGAGTTTCTGTCTAGAATCTTTGCACTTATGTCTTTACAGTGAGGACTTGAACTTACAACTTTCTGCTTGCGAGGTACTTCACATTTCGCTTGACTTCCATTTCCCTTCTTTGCCCAAATTACAGCCAACAATAACATTTGCGAGATGATAAACAATTACATTATCTTGAAAAATAATCATTAAACTTACATTTACAGTTACCTCCTGTGAAGATCCCTCAATTGGAGATCGGATACTATGACAGTCTATGCCCTATGACTCACCCCCCAGATAGAAGATTTAGAAAATACACCCGAGAGGTTCTTAGACTGAGGGGAAGAATTAAAGCTTTTCTGGCAACATATTATATAGAAATTCTAAATTACTCCACTTTGAGTTGTGTAATTTTGAGTTAGTAAAAAGAGAGGGTATTAATGCTTCATTTGGAGCCAGAAAGATACTTTGCTGATAACTAACTGAAGGCATTACTGTTGGAATGAGCCAGTTAGCTATGTATGGATCATGGGGAATGGCCACCTGTTGAGGGATTTGTCATAGGAGACCCGACAGTGCAACAGTGTTGTGCTACATTAATGATAGGTTCCACAAGATCAAGTAACCAGGAGTCAAAAATGTCGAGGATACATTTACAAAGGGTTCATGAGGGCACTTAAGATGGGCTTTAATGACTATGTGTATCTGCTTATTTCATTGAAACAGAAATGACATTTGTCTGGAATGGATGGATATTCAGATTGTGGGTTTGAATGTTAAACATCACTCACATAACATGCCACTGGACTTCAATGCAGTACAGACCAAGTAGAGGAGGCAGATAGACTTTCTCTGATGGACATCAGTGAACATTTGCATAAAAACAATCAAGCTCAGAACCACCATCAAAAAAAGACTGTCCATCATCTTTATGTTGTGAACCCATTGTCATTAGGAGCTCTATAGCTACACAATGATTGCAAACCTACAGTGGAAGCAGACCATTGACTCCACACTGACCCTTCAAACAGCATCCTACCCCTTTCCTGTCCTTGTAACCTTGCATTTCCCATGGCTAGTCCACATAACCTGCACATCTTTTGGCTGTGGAAGGAAACCTATGCAGACACAGGGAGAATTTGCAAGCTCCACACAGACAATTGCCTGAGGATGGAATTGAACCCAGGTCTGCCATGCTGCAAGGCAGCAGTGCTAGCCACTGTGCCACCCAAAGGAGCCTGAGGTACAAGCAGAGCCTTTTGACTGAAGATGCACCAGGTACCATCCTATAGAGGCAGCTTCCACATACACACCAAGACAATACCCAGAATAAGACAACATGAATAAGTATGTGTGACACTCATTTGAAGCGATCACTGCCATTTTCAGACTGCACAATGCTAACCAGCACCCTGTCTTAAAATCGTACAATTGATCATACACCAAACAGGATGCAGGAAACCCAACCCCATTTCAAGCACAGTTTCCTGAGACCATAAAGCATTTATAGCTTAGCTGCTGGGTTTTTTCTTCAGAGAGAGTAGGAACTGCAGATGCTGGAGAATCTGATCTGAATCCTCTGATGCTCCTTGGCCTGCCGTGTTCATCCAGCTCTACACCTTGTTATCTCGGGTTCTTTCTTCTGTGTGTTGGTGCAGTCGGCCGTGTTTCTGGAGCTTTCCTATACTCTCCGAAAGTAAAAATTTGGATACTCCTTGCAGAGTGCCCTGGTTGTTTTCGAAATGGTTTCTCTTGAAGTGGCACGTGCTGAAACAAGACATGGAGGATCAGATTGGCTTCTCTCTGGATATGGAGTAAGGTCAGGAGATTAAAGGAAGAGCGCAAAATGATGCTGGAGGAAGACTTTGACCAGAGCTTTTAGGAAACAATTTGTTTAACATCAATTTCAGAAATGGACACATTTCGAGACAACTTCATCAAAAGAGGTTCTGTCTGAAATCTAACTGGCTCATTCCCACAGTGGTATCTGCTTGCTGCCTCTTGTCTGGCTCAGAGCCTGCAAGTGCAGGCAGTGGATGGTCATTGGTTGTCGATTGAGATGACTTCAAATGACTTTGGAAGACAATCCTGAGCAGCTACAGACCTCCAGATTCAGACTATACCATCTCAGCCTGGTTCACCGCCATCTTGTATCAGCTTAGCCAACGTTAATAGGATTAAAATTAAAACACATGATAGTCTTGAAAGAAATGCTGTAGTTATCTTCCACTTCTTCCATGTTGTAACTATGATGGCCTGTGTAAGCATATTATTAAAGGCTACACAGAGGAAGGAGATATTGAAACCGAAAGCCAGACATCAGAACTGGGTTACCATGGAAACTAGCAGGCCAAAGGCTGGAGGTTGAGATAACAAGGGCCTACATCATAAGTGTGCTGAAAGCTCTGTATTTTCAAAATGTTCTTTGGGATACTAAGATCTTCTCTCTCACGTGTGCTGGGATGAATTCCTTGTTTCACTCAGACTCACCAGTGGTCATTTTTGACCCTCTTTGACTTGACGTGTTTGCTTTCTGGCAAACTTCCCAGTGCATTTTGGGATATACCTCATCTATTAGCCTTGTTCTGTATAACAAAGTGTGGGGCTGGATGAACACAGCAGGCCAAGCAGCATCTTAGGAGCACAAAAGCTGACGTTTCGGGCCTAGACTCTTCATCAGAAAAGGGGGATGGGGAGAGGACTCTGAAATAAATAGGGAGAGGGGGGAGGCAGACCGAAGATGGATAGAAGAGAAGATAGGTGGAGAAGAGAGTATGAGTGGGGAGGTGGGGGGGATAGGTCAGTCCGGGGAGGACAGACAGATCAAGGGGACGGGATGAGGTTAGTAGGTAGGAAATTGAGGTGTGGCTTGAGGTGGGAGGAGGGGATAGGTGAGAGGAAGAACAGGTTAGGGAGGCACGGGCGAGCTGGGCTGGTTTTGTGATGCATTGGGGGGAGGGGAGATTTTGAACCTGGTGAAATCCACATTGATACCATTGGGCTGCAGGTTCCCAAGCAGAATATGAGGTGCTGTTCCTGCAACCTTCGGGTGGCATCATTATGGCACTGCAGGAGGCCCAGGATGGACATGTTGTCTAAGGAATGGGATGGGGAGTTGAAATGGTTTGCGGCTGGGAGGTGTAATTGTTTAGAACATAGAACATAGAACATAGAACAGTACAGCACAGAACAGGTCCTTCAGCCCACAATGTTGTGCCGATCATTGATCCTCAGGTATGCACCCTCAAATTTCTGTGACCATATACATGTCCAGCAGTCTCTTAAATGACCCCAATGACCTTGCTTCCACAACTGCTGCTGGCAACGCATTCCATGCTCTCACAACTCTCTGCGTAAAGAACCTGCTTCTGACATCCCCTCTACACTTTCCACCAACCAGCTTAAAACTATGACCCCTCGTGCTAGCCATTTCTGCCCTGGGAAATAGTCTCTGGCTATCAACTCTATCTATGCCTCTCATTATCTTGTATACCTCAATTAGGTCCCCTCTCCTCCTCCTTTTCTCCAATGAAAAGAGACCGAGCTCAGTCAACCTCTCTTCATAAGATAAGTCCTCCAGTCCAGGCAGCATCCTGGTAAACCTCCTCTGAACCCTCTCTAAAGCATCCACATCTTTCCTATAATAGGGCACCCAGAACTGCACGCAGTATTCCAAGTGCGGTCTAACCAAAGTTTTATAGAGCTGCAACAAGATCTCACGACTCTTAAACTCAATCCCCCTGTTAATGAAAGCCAAAACACCATATGCTTTCTTAACAACCCTGTCCACTTGGGTGGCCATTTTAAGGGATCTATGTATCTGCACACCAAGATCCCTCTGTTCCTCCACTCTGCCAAGAATCCTATCCTTAATCCTGTACTCAGCTTTCAAATTCGACCTTCCAAAATGCATCACCTTGCATTTATCCAGGTTGAACTCCATCTGCCACCTCTCAGCCCATCTCTGCATCCTGTCAATGTCCCGCTGCAGCCTACAACAGCCCTCTACACTGTCAACGACACCTCCGACCTTTGTGTCGTCTGCAAACTTGCTGACCCATCCTTCAATCCCCTCATCCAAGTCATTAATAAAATACTGCGAACGAAGCGTAGGTGTTCTGCAAAGCAGTCCCCAAGGCTCCGCTTGGTTTCTCCAATGTAGAGGAAGCCACACTGGGTACAGCGGATGCAGTATACCACATTGGCGGGAGTGCAGGTGAACAGCTGCTTGATGTGGAAAATCATCTTGGGGGTGAGGGAGGAGGTGTGGGGGCAAGTGTAGCACTTCTTGCGGTTGCAGGGGAAAGTGCAGGGTGTGGTAGGGTTGGAGGGGAGTGTGGAGCGGACAAGGGAGTCGTGGAAAGAGTGGTTTCTCCGGAAAGCAGATAAGGGTGGGGTTGGAAAAATGTCTTTAGTGGTGGGGTCGGATTGTAGATAGCGGAAGTGTTGGAGAATGATGCATGGTATCCGGAGATTGGTGGAATGGTATGTGAGGACTAGGGGGATTCCCTTGGGCGGTTATTGTGGGGGCGGGTTGTGAGGGATGAGTTGCAGGAAATGTGGGATACATGGCCAAGGGCGTTCTCAACCACTGTGGGGTGGGGGCGGGGTGGCTGCGGTGGTGGAAGTTGCATTGAAGAACAAGGACGTCTGGGACGTATGGGAATGGAATACCTCATCGTGGGAGCAGATGCGGTGGAGGCAAAGGAATTGGGAATAGGGGATGGAATTTTTGCAGGAGGGTGGGTGGGAGGAGGTGTATTCTAGGTAGCTGTGGGAGTCGGTGGGCTTGAAATGGACATCGGTTTCTAGCTGGTTGCCTGAGATGGAGACTGAGAGGTCCAGGAAGGTGAGGGATGTGTTGGAGATGGCCCAGGTGAACTGAAGGTTGGGCTGGAAGGTGTTGGTGAAGTGGATGAACTGTTAACTTAAGGTGTAGCCCGGCTACAATCCTCATCTTTTATGCTGTTACCAAGCTGGTGTGTTCGTTCACCATCTGGCAAGCCGACACTACCAGCATTGCCCTTCCTCACCAACGCCCCCAAAATGGCACTTATGTCTAACATCGAACCATGTACAGATCATTGCTCCACACCAGCGCTTGCCTCTGAGCAAGCAGCTTCAGGTGGACATCTCCTCATCTTCATTGACTTCTTCTTTCACTCACTGTGAAGGTTCCTGACCTTGGGTATCTGATATGAAAAAGGGACAAGGGTCGGGTTGTGGTGAGGAGAGAGGGAGAAAGGAAGACGTACCTGATACATGCTTCCCCCAGCTGCAACTGAGTGAGAACAGAGTGTGAGATGAGTGAGCCATGACATGGGAGGATGTGGAAAGGTACATAGGTACAACTGATTCCATCGGACGGCCAGTGGCTTTGGACTCAGTAATGATGCTTCCCCCGATGGTGAGATGTTAAGGCTTGCAGGGGCCCTTATCCTCCTGTAGACCATTGCTGCTGTCGGTTCTAATAAATGTCAGGCAATAATATGGTGACCTGGTGGTCCTGATTGAATTGCAGCGATTGTATGTGAGTTGCAGTTTCATTTCTTGCAATGGCGCTAGGTTTATGAGGAGAGGTAAGAACATAAATGAGCAGTTGTACCACCTGAAGGCTTGTTTACTGATTGATGGAGGAGCTGGGCTGTCGATGAGGCTGTTGTGCAGTTTTTAGGAGGCTCTGTTTGAAGACTGAGTTCACATGCAACGCATTCTGGATCATTCCATTTCTTCCTGCGTTGCATCCATGCTTTTGCACTGTGACATGAAGTGATCTCTGCCTTCGCTTGTCCCCAGGAGCTTCCCAGCATGCGGAAGCCCTCCCCTCTCAGCAGATACACACAGTAGGAGTTTATCAGGGCAAGGGTGAGGTGTTTGGAGGGGGCTGAGCTGCTAAAACTCAGAAAAGCCTCAAAAAGAAGGATCCCTGTTGGAATTCTGTTGGTGAGAACTTTTCCCACTGACAGGAATGCCAGTGGTTCAGCCAGTTTAAACTGGTTTAATCTCACCAGGCCCATTTCACTCGATTGAATGATTGAACTTCTCAAGTTGGACAGCTATTGCAGATCAACTGAGGAAACAGTAACTAATTTTGCACATTTTTTTCATGATCATTGGGCTCAACTTTACGATTTTATTCCTGCAGCTTCTTTGATTTGATAGAAACACAAAAGGCACAGTGTTGGCCATTTTCTCACAGAGTGCCGTCACTGACGGGGCGGTGAACTACTGTTTGATGACGACCTGCCAGAGGGTCCCTTGGGGAATAGGCCTCAGGTTGGGAACGGGAGCCTCCAGAGACCATAGCAGGGGTTATCCTTGACCCTGATGCCACCAATGGAGGGGATTTCCCCTCCAATCGCCAACCTTCTACTGACCTGAAAAGTCATTTTATGATGACCCTCAAAATGGAGACTCCCGTCAAAGACTCAGCAGCCTTCCCCCACCCTCAGTGCAACTGCCAAGGTTGTAGAGTTACTGAGCATCTGATTGGGCATGCAGCAAGGACAAGTCATCCTTGATTGGATGGCAGGCCAAAGAAGCAGCCTCTTAATTGGTCCACCAGCAGGAGGTCTGCCTCTGTGGTCCCACTGCCCACCTCCATGGGCAAGACATCCACATTAGGGATTGACTTGGTGCCTGGGAGATCCTAATTCAGTTGTTTCTCCTCCTGTCCCTGGTGTCATCAGGAAACATTGTCTAGCCATTCCCTAAAACCATCCCAGCACAGCTCCCCTTCTCAAATGACACCATGCAGCTGAAGAGTTTGTCTCCTGTAAAATGTGTAGGATGCCTTTAAACATTGCCAGCCCTTTGTGGAATCAGGCCACATGCTGATGAGCAAAGCTAATGAACAACACTGCAGGCAGCTATTATGTCAACAAAAATAAAGTTGCTGGAAAAGCTCAGCAGATCTGGCAGCATATGCAACTTTGTTTTTGTTCAAGATTTACAGCATCTGCAGTTCTTTTGGTTTTCAGTTAGCTATCGTATCATGAAGTGGCATTGGAGTTGAACTGGATGGGTGTTAGTTAATCATATACTAGTCCAAACATGCATTTTCACACTTATCCAGTCTAACTATACTTCACTGAAAGCTAACTGGTAAAATTAAGCTAATTTTAATTTGATGACCGAGGCTAACTGTAAAATATATGCTTCACTGTCTAAACACTATTCACATATTTCTTCCGAAGGCAGAATAGTGCACATGCAGGACATCTGAAATATTGCTCAAAATACTCAGCAATATTAATGTAAAGCATTTATAAATAAAACATTTACTTCTAAAACAGTTAAATTGTATTTATTCATATATGGCCATTGCAGCAAGCAATTCACTTTACTATATTATCCAAAACAATCTCTTCAAAAGTAATAGCCTTTATCCTTTGATCTCATGGAAACAAAACAATCACGACTTTTAAGTAAAGGTGAAAAGACAGTAAAATGTTTTAGCAATCACATCTTGTTGCTACATGTTTTGTCTGTGCAATTCGTTTTAAATGTGTAGCATCATGGGAATGCAAGAGCTCCTGGGGTGGGGATGAGCACGGATCTGTGTGCTTTCCAATTGCTTATTCATACAGATGCTCCAACCACTCTTTGCTAAGCTAACAGTATGTGGCTGTAACCAAAATTAGTGTCAAATGACTGGGCTTTGAGAACTGAGATGTCAGCTTTCAGACACTGCCTACAAGCAGTCTGCCTTTAATTTTGCTGGTTCCTCCTGGCTTGTGAATTTTCACTAATCCCATCCCTGAGCTCTGAACTGTGTGATATCTTACCAGAGCTTTCACTTTGGCCTCACCTGAGACAGAGTGACTCTCAGGTTGAACCCACTCCCTAGTCATCTCTCTGTCCGATGAGAGAGTGATCCGACGGTCCTTTGGGACCATGGGGATTTTCACATCATCATCGTAATTATTGTCCGGCTTCTAGATCCAGCATTTTCCAGTCAGTACCCACCAAGTAAGTATGGGTCTGATGGAAGGTGGGGTATTGGGCAGAACTTTACCAGGATTTGAACGATGTGGGCTACAGCCACATTGTGGCAGAATTGTGTGAGAAGGCTGGTTGAGGCCTGTCCCCATGTCAGAAGCAACTCCATCTTTTGTACACTTTGCTGAGGACGGTAGCTGGACTATCACTGAGCAGTATAAGGTGCCAATGAAAGGGGGAATTAGAGCTGGTTACACACCTTACTAATCATATAAACAGCCTCATCAATACCCAGTTTCCAATCTTACCAAGATTGGAAAACAAACCAGATGTTGAGAATTCAAGAAGACACGTGGCACGTCTCCTAATCACTTACAGGACATTTCTACACTTGGTTGCCCCGGTAACTCTCACTGTAACACTGCAACACAGACACTGTGTGATCAGAGTCACACACTCAGCTCCTGGCCTGGGCCAGGCTCTATCTCCAGGCTCTTAGCTCACTGTCGAAGCACTTACCCACTCTGAGCCTACCTGGATGCTCACAGCAACCCCCCTTTTGATACTTTGCCTCATCTTTCTTGCGTTTTTGCCCCTCAGCCTGTGATACCAGGCTGACATTACTGCTGCCTTGCAGCTCCATTCAATGCAGACGCAAAACCAGGAAACTGGTCAACAGGCCTCAATCGTGTTCAGGGGGACAGTGTTCAGTCAGGGTTCTGGGTACAGTCAAGGGCAGCCTCCAAGACCAGTCCAGGGGATTGGACACAGTCAGTAAGTGTTCAGGATGGTCAGAGTTGGAACATTCTCCATATAAGGGTGTAGAGTCAAATGGAGGGCCACTGACTCGAACCTTTGTGCCCTACAGTGGGCTGTTTTCCTCCTGGAATGAGAGACATGCAGTTATTCAAGGATCTGAAAAACAGTGGCTCAGCTGTTAATTTCAAGGCATGTGGGTAGGTGTCCTGAGTGAGTGTGTAGGCAGTGCAGAGGGCATGCAGTGTCAGTGGTGACAGGTTTGGGGGGGCTGAGTGAGGGAGGGGAGGTGTTGTAGGCAATAGTGAGAGTTGTGGAGTATGAGCCTTGGTGGCAGGTATCAGAGAGAAGATTTACACTGGCAGAATAGAGAAGGTAATTGACCTTCTTCCTGTCATGCTGTGCATTCCTCCAAACAACTGAGACTATACTGACCCAGTTTGCAAAGACTGACCCAGCTGATAGGGTCTTCTGTCATGGTTCTGGGGTTTGAGGCCTGTGCGCCATCTCAACCAGCTTGACTTCCAAGTCTCTGCTCATAAAGCAGGTGGCAAATCGGCCCTGTCCTCAATGTTCAGAGCTAAGGTCAGGAATTGTGCAGTGGAACTCCAGCCTGACAATGCTTGTCTAGATGCACACAATGACCTTCTAAAAGACAGTATCAATGCCAGTCAATCTGGGGATATCTTGGCAGTGATGAGCTGTTTCAGGAACAGTGCATGTCATGATGGGCATCAGGCAGGAAAGTGCCATAGAGGAGGAGTTGGTAGTGAGTTGATGAGGTAACTGGTTGAACCTCATACAGAGGAACCATGCAGAAACTCAATGAAACTGACACACAAAGCAAAAAAAAGCAAGATTCTGTCCACTGTCACTGTTTCTCTCCCGATATAATTGCTGCCTAACCCTCTGGGTTCTTTTCCAGCATTTTTTTGGATTTAAGCCAAATGATATCCCATTTCTTGATCAGGTTGCTGGGAAGGCTTCATACTATCTTTGTGAAACAGCTGCTTGTAAATGAACAGCACTAACATTTCAAACATGTCAACTGTTGAGCCTCACTTATAGACACTGAAACACATGCAAGAAAGTTCAATGTAAGGAAAAACCCGAATATCAACGCCTCAAGTATCTGACACTTCCTGACAGCGTTACAACTGTGAAAATTAATTTTCTTGCTTAATTGCAAATTCATTGACACTGGGTCACAGAGCTGCATATATTTGGTTTCAGTCTGCTCCTTCTAATCTCTGCCATTTGGACTCCTCCAGGCACTGAGCCCAGTTAACTGGAATCAGAAAATAACGTTTACAACAATGTCACAAGCTTTGCAATTAATCTCTCATGATTAAAGCTTCCTGTCTGTCTTATAGTTGTAATCCAGTGGTGTATAACATGGGAATATTTGCAGAGCGTGGATTAATTGGCATGGTGTAGAAGGGATTCAAAACCTTGACTGGATTTTTAAAGTGTCTTTTAAAATTAGCTGCAATTTTTTTTTAACTGGTTATTTTGCTACATACCTAAATCTTCCACATTCCACATTATTCTTCCAATTAAATGTGGTGGTGTGGGAATAATGTCACTGGCTTAGTCACCCATAGCCCCAGGCTAATGTCCTGGGGTATTTATTCAAATCCCACTGTGGCAGATGGTGAAATTTAAATCCAATTTTTAAATATCTGGAATTAAAACAAGCGTTTGCTTAACGGCAATGTATGACCACTGTGGCTTGAGGTACAAAACCCATTTAGATCACTAATGTCCTCTAGTGAAGGAAACCTGTCATCCTGTTCTGGCCTGGCTTATCAGAACAGCACGGTGACTCAGCGGTTAGCACTGCTGTCTCACAGCACCAGAGATCTGGGTTCGATTTCCACCCTCGGGCGACAGTCTGTGTGGAGTTTGCACATTCTCCCTGTGTCTGTGTTGGTTTGCTTCTGTTTCCTCCCACAATCCAAAGGTGTGCAGGTCAGGTGGATTTGGCCATGCTAAATTGCCCATAGTGTCCAGGGAAGTGCAGGCCAAGTGGGTTAGCCATGGGAAATGTAGTGATAGGTTAAGGGCATGTGGGATACCCTTCAAAGGGTCAGTGTGGACTCAATGGGCTGAATGGCCTGCGTCCATGCTGTGGGGATTCTATGATACACGTGACTACAGGCCTATAGCACTGTGACTGACTCTTAGTTGCCCTTGAGTAAATGCTGGTTTAGCTGGTGATGCCAAGGTCCCACGAATGAATAATTGCTTAATTATTCAAATGAATAATTATTTTAAAACAATACAGTTTTTGACATGTAGTCCTGACAAATACTCAGTTTTTGCAGTTAAATAAGAATGGCAAAGTTTCATTCCAGGATTCTATCTCTGAAACTGTAATCCTCAGCTTCCTCTGCCTGTTTAGCTAAGATGGGGTATTCGGGTCTGAAGCTTTAGCCTGACACTGCCCAGCATGTCCTAATCCTACTCAATAGTATATTGTAGACTAATTGTTACTAAGTTCCTAAAAACATATCTATCAATACCTTCATTTGGAAAGGTATCTTCCAATCCCCAAAATATTAAAAAATCTAATGTCCATGTTGAATGACCTTTCGATCTTAGTTGGAATATTATGGACTCACATTTTGTTTCATCTTATTCAGGTGGAAACCATGTTTAAAATCCAAACCCAGCAACTCTTCACACTTATTAATCACAAGTTTCACTCCTCACCTTCTTCATTGTTCACAACCCTGGCTTTGACAGTAGTGATGCTCGCTATAGTTTATATGGCTTTCCTGTTTGAACAGAAATGTGGAGAGTAGTAACATTCATGTTCCTTGTGCTCACCTCAGACAGGAACTAAGAACCCTCATTCAGACTGTGGAAGGTGTTGTATATGGGTTGGGTTGGAAGAAGGTTCATGCTAGCAAGTGCATTAAGCACTGCTCAGTATGATACATGGACTTGCGCAGGTCAAAAAACAGCTTTGGATCTTGAAGGTCAAAGACCTGATATTGAGGCCTCCCTCATAGTCTTAGTAAGAATCTCTGTAATTTATACATTGTTGATTTTGTGCAATAAACTACATCTCGATTAAGGCAAAAACTTCTTCTCATTTGACCACCAAGTGGTTTTCCTCATACACGAGACCGAGCAGTCTCTGGGATCCCTACTGGGAAAGAGGCTGGTGCCAGGAAGTCTACCCAACAGCTCATACAATGCAATGGATAGTGGGGAGGACTCACCATGCTACAGCAGGAAGCCTAGGGTTACATGAGGGGAATCCAGAGCTGTAACCATGAAGTAACCAGATCCCTCTGCATGTCATTTGCGAATAGTGAGCTCACTCTGATTGGCTGGATGGCAGCAATCATGGCAGGTATTTGTGGTACAGGGTTCCCTCCATTTCTCGCTGTGTGTGAATTTTACAAAGCAGGGAGTTAAACTTAAATCTTGCCCACAGTGGAATGCAAAGCAAGCACTATTTTCATTTACTCTGCCACTTATACTTAGGTTTGGCTCTAGACAAGAATAAAAATGAGTCATATATTAGATAGACAAATGGGTTCAAATGAATCCCTTGAACAGTATAAAGAATGTAAGGGAATTCTTAACAGAAAGACCAGGAAGGCAAAGAGGGGATATAAGATGGCCTTGGCACGTAAGGACAATCCGAAGAGTTTCTACAAGTACATTAAGAGCAAAGGAGAATTAGGGAGAGATAGGGTCCCTTAAAGATCAAAGAGATCATCTTTGTGTTGAACCTCAGGAGATGGGAGAGATAGTAAAAGAATAATTTGCACCAGTTTTTCAGTGGAAAAAGAAACGGAGGCTCGAGAACTCATATTGATGTTTTGAAAACAGTTCACATCAACAGAAGAGCAGGAGCTGGAGGTCTTAGCAAATATGAAGGTGAATAAGGCTCTGGGACATGATCAAAATTATCCCAGGATGTTGTGGAAAGTTAGGGAGGAAATAGTGCAACCACTTGCAGAAGTATTTATATCATCTATAACTACAGGTGAGGTACTGGACGACTGGAGGGTGGCTAATGTTGTGAAGAGAGATATGTAAGGAGAAGCCTGGGAAATATTGACCTGTGAGTCTGACTTTGCTGGTAGATAAATTGTTGGAGGTGAGTCTGAAAGGTTGGATTTACATGCACTTGGAGAGGCAAGGATTGATTAGGGTTTTGTGCAAGGGAAGTCATGTCTCAGAAACTTGATCAAGTTCTTTGAGGAAGTAACAAAAATGATTGATGAGGACAGAGTTGTAGATATTGTTTACTTGGACGTTAGTAAAGCCTTTGACAAGATTCTGCATGGTAGACTAGTTAGTAAAGTTAGATCACACGGAATTCAGGGTAAGTCTGCCAATTGGACAGAGTGATGGAGGAAGGTTGTTTCTTGGACTGCAGGCCTCTGACCAGCAGTTTCCCACAGGGGATCAGTGCTGGGTCCGCTTTTGTTTGTCATTTATATAAATAATTTGGAGGAGAATATCGGAGGCAGGGTTAGAAAGTTCGCAGATGTGACCAGTATTGGTGGTATAGTGTTGAGTAAAGAAGATTTAGACCAGTTGGGTGAATGTTCTGAGGAGTGGCAGATGGAGTTTAATTTGGACAAACGTGAGGTCCAAGTAATTCTGCTCTAACGCATGTTTCGTTTACGCGAATTGGCTGCAATGCAATTGATGAATAGTGGATGCTGTTCGGATAATGTGAACTTTCTACTGTACAGGCTTCGCAATTTCCCTGTAACATGACTTTCTGTAGCACAAGGTCATAAAAGAATGCAACTATCGTGTTTGAGGAGAACTACTAATATTGCATTTTGATAAAACAAACAAGGGCAGGGCTTATACAATTAAAGGCAGGGTTCTGGGTAGTGTTGTAGAACAGAGGGACCTAGGAAATGAGGTACATAATTTGCTGAAGTTTGCATCACGTCGGGTGGTTAAGAAGATGTTTAGCACGCTTGCCTTCATTGCTTAAATCTTTGCGTATAGGAGTTGGGACATTATGTTGAGGTTGTACAGGACATTAGTGAGGTCTCTTCTGGCGTACTGTGTGCAATTCAGATTGCCCTATTATAGACAGGATACTATTAAGCTGGAGAGGTGTCAGAGGAAATTTACCAGCATGTTGCCGAGAATGGAGAGTTTGAGTTACAGGGAGAGGTTGGATAGGCTGGGACTTTTCTCACCGGACTACAGGAAAGTGAGGGGTGACCTTATAGAAGTTAATAAAATTATGAGGAGAATAGATAAGGCGAATGGCAGGTGTCTTTTCCCTCGGGTGGGAGGTTTCAAGACCAGGGGTCATATTTTTCAGGTGACAGGAGAGAGATTTAAAAAAGACATGTGAGGTAATTTTTTTCCCCCAGAGAGTGGAATCAACTTCCAGAGGAAGTGGTGGATGTGGATACAATTACAACATTTAAAAGACATTTGGATAAGTACATGAATAGGAAATGTTCAGAGGGATATGGGCCAAACTCAGGCAGGTAGGACTAGTTTAGTTTGGGAACATGGTCGGCGTGGATGAAGGATAAGCTAAAACAAGAAGGCAGATTACTGCCTGAATGGCTGTAAATTAGGAGGGGGGAGTGTGCAGCAGGACCTGAGTGTCCTTGTGCATTGAAGGTAAGCATGCATGTGCAGCAGGTGTTAAAGAAGGCAAATGGTGTGTTGGCCTTCATTGCGAGAGGTTTCAAGTACAGGAGCAGGGATGTGTTGTTGCAGTTGTACAGGGCCTTGGTGAGACCACACCTGGAATATTGTGTGCAGTTTTGGTCACCTTTTCTGAAAAAGGATACTCTTGCTCTCAAGAGAGTGCCTTGAAAGTTTACCAGGCTGATTCCGGGGATGGCGGGTCTGACGTATGTGGAGAGATTGACTAGGCTGGGATAGTTCTAACTGGAATTCAGACCAATGGGGGTTGCGGGGGGTTGCTGGCGGGGGATGACATTGAGGTTTATTGAATTCTAGCTGGACCGGACAGGGTAGATGCAGGGAGGATGCTTCCAATGGTGGGTGTGTCCAGGATCAGGGGGTCACAGCCTGAGGATTCAGAGTAGAGTATTTAGGACAAAGGTTAGGAGACATTTCTTCAATCGAAGAGCGGTGAGGGAATTCATTACCACAGGAAATAGCTGATGCCAAAACATTGACTGATTC